>NC_057800.1:26281475-26581475 GCF_018294505.1 Triticum aestivum | reverse complement strand
AAATGAGATAAACCAATCCATCAATTGGGCGCTCGACTGCATCCGCTATTCTAGCAGAGCGTCACTTCCCTCCCACTCAAAGCGAAATTGGGATTTCAGGCCTACAAGGAAATGATGCAAAAAGCCGTTTACTGGGTTCTTGCAAAAGAAACCCGTTGTCTGGTGAAACTCGTGACCAGGGTTTTAAGGCATGTCCGAGCCGCCAAGCCCTTAATGTTTCGGGGTCTCTTGAAATGTAACCACATAAACATTAAATTTGTCTAAAAAACATAAACATTGAATGCCATAACATATTGTTTACTACAACGAAAAACACTTGGCCAGGTGATAAACAATGTTTCATTAACATTGTATACATATTAGGGTTTTCTCTATGTTTGCTACAACGAAAAAAGGGGTTTCTCTATTAGGATAGATCAATTGATACAGAGATGGCTTGACCTCCTTTTCCAATGAAAAATAAAAATCGGCTCAAGGATTGCTTTTGAATTTTGACACAAGGTGAGTGGCAGTTTTTTTTGTGGAGTAATCCAATCCTATGGGAAGAATTCTAAAGACTAAAACCCTACACAATCTGTTTTAATTCATTTGATTTGAACAAATAAAAAACTAGTCATTCCACATGATTTGTTATTTCTAAGTTGATTGATAAGTTACAATTTTCAAAGCTAAGTTGGCCGAGAAGTTGGTTGAGAAGTTTTGATTTTTGTATTGGATACTGTCACGTGGCAAGTGTGAACGTTGGACAAATACAAGAATCTACTCCTCAGCAAACAAGATCACAAAGTAGCCGGAACTTAATATCCTGGTTCCAGTCACATCACTGACTCGCGGAGCTGACTCCGTCAAAGTCGTCACACTCAAATTTCGGAAGACATGGCTTACTAGTCCATGAGGTCATTATTGGGAAACTACCTGCACAACGATCGCTCGGCTCGAAGTTCCAAGTCTAATGTTCCCGCCAATTGTACTCCTCTTTACCATACCATATAGGTGGCTCAAGCTTCGACCACGGTACTACTACTACCAGCCTTTGTCGTTCACCACAATCGCTCCAAATCTTCTGCTCCGATGTCTCCCAGCTGGTGATGGTTCTTGGTCTTCGTCGGGGTGTCGTGGCTGCCATTGATGCTAGTTGTGGCCGAGGAGCATCAGGGGGGAGACTGCTCCGCCCAGAAGTGTGGCAACGTCTCAGCATCTCCCATTCGTTCTGGCCCTACGATAGAGATACAAGTAGATCATGAAGTTCTGATCCCTACCAGGACTTCGATGTCACTTGTACTAACAATAGTTATCCATCTCTACGGAGCACCATGCCCTTCAACAAGGGCTTCAAAATCCTCAACATCTCCTACGAGGAGGAACGTAGCTTCTACACGGTTGTTCTGGGCAAGTTCAACGTTTAGGATCTCCTCCAACAACTGCCAAGCACCGTCCTACAACACCTCAATCAAGCTGAACTGCATGTTTAGGATCTCTCCCGTCAACTGAACCTCATCTTAAAAAGACACGAGACGATTTTTTTTTAAAAAAAAATTGCGGATCTGAAAAAAAGTGCATCGATTTTGAAAAAAATCTTTCATGGATTCGCAAAAAGTTCATCAATTTTAAAATAAATCATGAATTTGAAAAAGAAAGTTCATAAACATAAAAAAGTTCACAAATTTGCAAAAAAAATATTGAAGTTGAAAAAAGTTCACACATTTAGAAAAATGAAGAAAAACTGAAAAAAGAAAACCCGTAAAAACGTGTAAAGAGCGAAACAAAAAAGGTAAAAAAAACACCCTGAAAGCTTCCCAAAACCAGCGAATGAACTACCCTGGAAACCTCTTGATGGGTCGGCCCACAGAACATCGATCGAGGGGGGGGGGGGGTGGGGTGCGCCACATACGGGAACACTGTTAATCGGCGCAAAATGCCCCAAATAGGATTCAACGTGGATTATGGTGCTTCATTAACCTCGCGCCGGCACAAGAGATTGTCTAGAGGTGAAAACAATATTGGGCTGGGCTAGGGCCAGATCTTGACCCTGAAATATTCTGATTGATGATACTGTACTGTAGAATGCTTTTACTTCTTGTACTTTTACTGATGAATCTAGGAGCTCAAATGTTGAGTCTCATAATCTAGCTTGGCATGCTCTTACGTTGGATCAAGGACAGCACCTTTGGTTGGGTCAGCGACATGATTCAAACGTAATACCAGTTTCTATACCACTTGATGAATAAAGTCTAGCAGATTTCTCAAAAAGAAAAAAATCAGCCTGGGGACTTCTTTTTGTATAGAACTCGAGGAACTTTATTCGACAAAGATCACTAGAAAAGCCAACGGTGAAATCTCCATGGGGCCTAGTGGCTAAGGATCTAACGGTTTATTCTACACAATATTTTGGAATTAGTTTCAATAAAAAATATTTTATGCCGTGAAAGACCCTAATAATTGTACTTGTATGTATTTGATGTTTTATATGTCCTTGTAGAATTCGTTATTTCTAATTCAGCCAAATTGCACATAACAAAAGATAATACCGCAAAATAAATTAAAGTTATCTGGATCTACTACCTGCATCCCACAATATAAAAATAGTTTTTGAAGCTATTAATTAGTTTGAACTGGACTTCTGCACGCAATTTCTAAACTGTCCAGCCCAGTACAAGTGTGAATGTTATGCTGAGACAAGAGTCTACTAGATAGACGACAAGAGCACAATGTAGCCGGAACCGAAAGAATCTGACTAAGCATCTTGGTCCCCATCACATCAGGGGCTCACGGTGGTCATGCCTTACCCGTCAAAGTGATCATTCGGGGGATTTGTGGACGATGATAGGTTGCCTCCATTTCCCTGTCAAATACGCCCGCCATTGCACGGCTATTCGCTCGTTCACATATATCATTCGCACCTCACAGCAGTCCCCAGCCCCCCAAAACCATGACTCCTCGGCGTTGTCCGATGCCTCCTCGGCGTTGCTGGTTCTTGGCGTACGTTTGGTGGCTGCCACTGATGATCGTGGCGGTCGACGACCAGAAGGGCGAAGGCTGCTCGGCCAAGAGATGCAGCAACTACACCATCTCCCACCCATTCTGGCTCGTTGACGACCAGACGGGAAGATCATGTGGCCACTTGGGCTTTGAAGTCACTTGCCGTAGCAACCGCACTCCAATTCTTCGGAGCTCTGTGGACGACGGTTTTGAAATAACCGGCATCTCCTACGAGCAACGGAGTTTGTGTGTCGTCGATCTATACAAGCGGAATCACCTGCACGACACCAACAGTTGCCATGTCCCGAGCTGGAACGCCTCCGACCAATTGGGCGTCCTGTTTAGGGTCGACCCCGTCAACCTGAACCTCATCTTGTACAATTGCACCAAGGCGGCGGCGGCGATGGTGGCACGTCGAGACAGGGCGATGGTGCCGATAAGATGCGGGAACAGGAGCAATGCCTTTGTGCGCGCAGGAGGGCATTACGATGCTACGGACGACTATGCCAGATACTATATGGAGGGCTGCGAAGCAACCGTTGTGCCGGTGCTGGGCGTTCACGGCATGGCGAACGCGAGCAACTACGAGCAGCTCATCAGTGGTGGATTCCTCCTGACATGGCAGACCGGTAAGCTTGCTTCTCAGATTAGCACTTCTTTTCACTCCATGAAATCTTGTATCACCTACTCCCTTGGTCCTATAATATAAGATCTTATTACACCCAATCTATTCATTATAGGACGGACTGTATGCTAGCCCATTTTAGTTGAATTATGGTGTGTTAGCCCATGATGATAAGTCAATGGTCTTGTCCCCCCGGAGATAGCGTAAAGTTATGGAAAAATCCGTTTGAATAAAAAAGATTAAGCCATGAAAGACACTAATCATTGTATGTATTTTATGCTCCTAAGTCCTTGAAGAATTTTTTATTTCTAACTCAGCCAAATCGCACAATACAAAAGCTAACACTGCAAAATAAATTAATGTAAACTCTAGGTTGAAATTACCAAGAAGGGCTTTTACCTCGCTTTATATATAAAGCAACACAACCAAACAGATACATGATGATGAGAAGATCCTCTTACAAAGCAAATCAAGAAAAATACAATAAGAATGCAGGAGCGTCCACGCCCTACCATAGAGCAACCTAGACTATCGACAAGGAAGGAGACTCGCCGCCAAGAGAAATCGCCGGACCTCGTTTAGCCACTCACGCCAAGTTGCCGCCGAAGAGGACCCCATGCCCTCCCGCTCCGGAATGTGGGGCCTGAGCCTGCCTACGGAAAACAAGCACTATGAGTAGAACCAAACGAGGACCTGTGAAATGGACTTGTCCCCTGAGAAGAAAGAATTTTGCACTGCGCAACCTCAATAATCGATCGGTGTACGCAGATGAAACTTATTTTATAGGATATATTTTTACCTGCCATGTGTGAATTTGCCAAAGATTAGAAAAAAGGAAATGTGAAAATAAGTAAAAATCAAAGAACTGAAATTGAATATCTAAAAGTCTAAAGGAAAAGACCAAACAAAAAATGAGCTCCCGAGTGTATCCTGTATTCTATCAGGGCATCCCTTCACTCAATCAAATAATCAATCAATAGTAACCAAGGATAGGCCTGAAGTTTATCGTTTGGCAGACGTTAGTGCATCCGGCCAGCGCGTCACTTCCTCCCTCCTGCTTGCATGCCCAAGATATGGTGGGCGACTTGACCATAGCCCCTATACTAGTCAAATTGACACGTGCTGACAAGCTTGTTTTGGTTACGTTTTCTCCTGACCAGTCGTCAATTTACCGTCAAAGTGGTTTACCCCGGAAAATTTTACAAGTCATTGCTTACCACCAGTTCGTGGAGGATGACCGCTTGGTCCAAATTTCCAGTCAAATGTTCCGGCCTACGCAATAATACCCCGCTCGCTTGCCGGCGTCCGCTTATATGTTATGGTTCGTGCTTATTCTCTCATCCCCATGATCACCTATCCAGCCACCTCCATTTTCATTCGCGGCAACATTTTCAAATCTTATTCTCCGATGCCTCGGAGCAGCTGGTTGTTAGTCTTCATCTCGGTTTGGTGGCTGCGAGCGATGCTCGCCGGGGCCGAGGAGCAGCAAGGGGAAGGCTGCTCGAGCTCGACCAAGAGGTGCGGCAACTTCAACATCTCCGAACCATTCTGGCTCTCTAACAGTGAGGCGCAAAGATCATGTGGCCCCCAGGACTTCGAGGTCGCCTGCCATAACAAGAGTTTTCCAGGTCTACGGAGCTCTATACCCTCGGCCTCGGGCCTCGGCTTTGCAATCATCAACATCTCTTACAAGGAAAACAGTTTGCGCGTCGTTGATCAAGGCAATCTGGAAGTACTGCAAGCCTCCAACAGCTGCCATGGAACGATATTGAACACCTCCGTCAAGCTGGCCCAACCGTTTAGGATCAATCCCGTCGGCCTGAGCCTCATCTTGTACAACTGCTCGGAGGAGGGCGCAGCCGCAGCGGCGACTGTGGCACGTCGGGATAGAGACCTGGTAAAGACCGGAGTGAGATGCCGGAACGAGAGCAAGGTGCTTGTCCGCACGGGAGTACCTTACGACGCGACCGGGGACTACGGCGGGTACGCTTTGAAGGCCTGTGAAGCTGTCGTCGTGCCGGTGATGGGCTTGTCGGGCGAGGCGAACATGAGCAACTACAAGCAGCTCATTAACGATGGCTTCCTCTTGACATGGGATTTGCCGCAAGCTCTGCCTCTCCCTGCACCTGCACCTCTTCATACGCCTGCACGTACACGTAAGTTCACCCGTCAAATCACCTTTCATTCAGGTTTGTAGTACTAGCTACGATCAGTGCCTATTGTGTAGTCCTACGTATGACGTCCCAGAAACTTCGGTTGTGGCAAGCATGTAAACCAGTGCTCCCAGTAAGGACGTAGCCATGTGCATCATTAGAAGTTCGTTAACAAGTTGAAGTGGGGTGTGGTACAGAACAACAAGTGGCTTCTAGGGCCAAGATAAATTCTGGCCTGAACACTGAGCTTCTCAACTCTGCCTAGTAGGTACTCTGTACTTTTGCCTAGTCTGAACTCTGAATTTCTCTTGTTTTTTTCTCTCTTTTTTTGACTGGATGAACTCCGAACTTCCCAAGCCTGCACTACGGCCAAATATGAATCATGAACTTGTTTACTGATCCACTGACAGCCCAGTGGCAACTTTTCGAAATCCCACCTTATGGGCCTATATTCAATTTTTGGGGGATTTTTTGGACCCAATGAGTGTTCTTTTGGTTGTCCTTGGTGCTAACTTTTCGCTTGTCGTTCCCAATCATGAACTCTAGTTATTTAGTGGTTGGTATATAAAAATTCAAGTTAATATATCAAGAAAAAGCTGTAGTCCGCATAAAAATATTATATCAAAAGTAAACCTATTTCTTGTAGTCCAAAGTTAAATGTGTTGATAGGTTTTTTTTGAAAGAATGGTCATGGCAATAGAAAAATCTTCATGTACCTCAAAAGGGATGTTTATGCATTTCATAAAAAATATATTCATGTATTTGAATACACATGGTTATGTCTTCAAAAAGAAGTGTGCATGTACATTAGAAAATAATGATCATTTATTTACCCCAAAAGTAAAGTAAAACGTCAGTAAAGTACATAACTAGAGTTCAAAAGATAAGGTGGTAGTGATTTACGGAGAAACATAAAGTTAAAGTTAAATAACAAAAAAATCTAAAGGAAAAGGTCAAACAAAAAATTGATGAAAAGGAAAATAATAATAATAACACAATAGTGAATTAAATAAGATATAACAACCCAACAATTGAGCGCCTGAGTGTATCCTCTATTCTGGCAGGGCATCCCTTAACTCCCAGTCGAAGAGAAACTAAGATTTCCATGCATTTTAGGTCTATGGGGCAATAGTGCAACATGGGTTTCCGAGTTGTAGCAAAGGGAATCCACCGTAAGGTGTAGTCCGTGACCCGGGTTTCAAGCCTGGGCCGTGCATCGCCAAAGTCCTTTATGTTTCGGGGGCTCTTGAAACGTATCCGCTTAAACAATATGTGACATGGAATATTGTTTACTACAACGAAACACTTGGATAAGTGATAAAAATTGTTTAGTTAAAATCATACAAATTTAGGGTTCTTTATTAGGTGGATCAATTGATTCAATGCCTAGAGATGGTTTAACCTCTTTTCAATTGAAAAATAAATAAAAAAATTGACTCAAGGAGAATTTTGCTTTGGAATTGTATACAAGGTGACTGGCATTTTTTTGTTGTTGAAGGAATCCAGTCTTTAGATTCAAACATGTTCTGTAGAAAGAATTCTAATGACTAAAACCCTACAAAATATGTTCTAATTCATTTGAATAGAAAACCCATCCATTCTACGGATTTGCTGCTTCTGATAAGTTGGTTGAGAAGTTGCTTTTCAAATGCTAATGTTATTACAAGAAAAAGAAGGTGTAATACCTAAGTGTAGAAATGAATTCATCAACATACAATTTTCATACCACTAAGTATCGTATGCATAGTAATTTCGGTGTAATGTGCAACAGAAAGTTAGAGGATTTATCTTTAGTATTCTGGTCTTAGATTCCAACATGTTCTGTACAAAGAATTCTAATGACTAAAACCCTACAAAGTATGTTGTAATTCATTGGAATAGGAAACACATCCAATCTACGGATTTGTTGTTTCTAAGGCCTTGTTCGGATCCTCTCCACTCCTCAAGTGCGCTCCCGGAGCGGGGAGCGGCATCCAAGTGCACGGGCTCCACAGAGTCAAAAGAGCGGAGCAGAACATCAGGCAGTTCATTTTTCACGGAGTGGCTAAAACCGAACTCCACGGGCTCTGCGTAGTCAGAAAACCTGGAGCGGATTCGGTGGAGTGGATGGGCTCTAAGTTGGTTGAGAAGTTGCTTTTCAAATGCTAATGCAATTACAAGATAAAAAAGGTGTAATGCCTAAGTGTAGAAATGAATTCATCAACATACAATTTTCATACCACTAAGTATCGTACGCATAGTAATTTCGGGGTAATGTGCAACAAAAGGTTAGAGGTTTTAGTCTTCAGAATTCTGGCCCGAGTCACATCACGGGCTCATGGTGGTCATGGTCATGGCTTACTGCGTCAAAGCCGTTACACGGAAATTTCAGAAGTCACTGCTTACCAGTCCAAGGGTTCAGTTCGGGAACTTCGTGCAGGATTACTTGCCCCAGTTTTCTAGTCAAATGTTCCGGCCACTAGTACTCGGCTCGCCCGCCGCCCCATATATTGTTCGTCCTTCGACCACGCACACCCCAAGTCCCGGTAGCCCATGACCACCGATCCAAAAATGTCTGCAAGCAGCAGGTTCTTCCGGGCACTGTGGCTACCACTGCTGCTCGTCGCCGCGGCGGCTGACGAACAAGGAGAAGGCTGCTCTAGCTCGGCCAAGAGATGCGGCAACGTCACCATGTCCGGCCCGTTCTGGCTCGCCGACGAGGAGACCGGCAGATCATGCGGTTCCCCGGACTTCGTGGCCGTTTGCGACATCAACTTCACCGGATTTGCTTCTCCGGTTTTACGGAGCGCTATGCCCTTCAGCGACGGCTTTGCAGTCCTCGATATCTCTTACGAGGACCGCAGCCTGCATGTCATTGATGTGGGCAAGCTGCACGTGTTGCAAGTCGCCAACAGCTGCCATGTACCCATCTGGAACAGCTCCGTCAAACTGCGGCCCTCGTTCAGGATCGACGCCGCCAACCTGAACCTCATCTTCTACAACTGCACGGAGAAGGCTGCGGCGGCGGCCGTGGCACGTCGTGATCGACGTCTGGCGCGGACGACGGTGAAGTGTGGGAACGAGTGGGAGGTGCTTGTTCGCGCGGGAGTGCCTTACGATGCGACCGGGAACTACGGCGGCTACGCTTTGGAGGGCTGCCACGCCGTGGTCACGCCGATGATGGGCTCGTCAGCGGGGACGAACGCGTGCGACTATGAATGGCTCATCAGAGGTGGCTTCCTCTTGACATGGCATGAACCTCCTCGCCGTGCACGTAAGTTCACCCGACAGATCATCTTTTTATCAAGTTCGTAGCTTAGCTAGGTCATGGGGTGCCCTTGCTTGGATTTCCCCCTTATTGACCTATAAGCCATCAATCATGCATCATGCATTCATGCTAGTAGTCACTAACCGAGGATAATGCTGAAGTTGATCGTCGCCAATGGTCCGCAGCCGGGCAGCGAGGCACTTCCTACCCAAGATGTGGGGTGATGGACGACCATAGCCTATGCTAGCCAACTTGATATAACCCCTTTTCCAGAAGAAAGTTAGATATTTCTCGCATATAATTTTTCGGCATTGTGGCATATTAGGGCATCTCCAACAGAAGTCATAAAATCTCCCCCATATGTCCGCCGGACAAAAAGAATGTCATCCAACATGGCTCATCAAATTTGTTCGGACAGTATGGATCCCCTTGTTCGCCCCCAAATCGGGAGGAGCTCTAGGGGAGGCTGGACAGTCCCGGAAACCGTCAACGTAGTCTTGGACGGTTGGACCCCAAAAATGCTAGACATACAAAGACTTACACGCTTTTACACGCTCCTATCATCTAACAACCAATCACAAACCTCTCCCCCCTTGATTTTCAGGGGGGTGGGCCGCCCCGCTCACCTATTGACCAATCAAGATTAACCATCTTGTAAAAGCCTGTAAATCGTTTGTACATGTAGCATTGCTGGTTGGACCCCATCACAAATCCACTTTTCTTATAAAAAAAACTGACCATTCTACAGGATTTGCTATTACTAAGTTGGTTGAGAAATTTTGATTTTGAAATGCCAAGGTTAGAAAAAAAAATGCCTTAAAAAGGAAAGTTAGAGGGCTGTTATCTGCCAAGTGTGAACGTTGCACAAATATCATAATCTACTCATCAGTAAACAAGAGCACAAAGTAGGCTGAACTTAAATGATCAGGCTAAGCAATCTGGTTTCAAGTCACACATCACTAGTCCACGGGGTCATTGTCATGGCTTACTCCGTCAAAGTCGTTACACGCAAGTTTCAGAAGCCATGGCTTACTAGTCCATGGGGTCATTAGTGTGAAACTTCCTGGACGGTGATCGCTTGGCCCCCATTTGCAGTCAACTGTACTCCGCTCGTTCCCCACGCCATATATGTGGTTCAAGCTTCGACCACAGTACTGCCTCCCTTTATCGTTCATTCACCACAATCTCTCCCGAACTTCTGCTCCGATGTCTCCCAGCTGCTCCTCCTGGTTCGTCCTCGCTTTCCTCTGGGCTTGGTGTCTGCCACTGATGCCGGTGGATGCCGAGGATCAGCAGGGCGGAGACTGCTCGGACCAAAAGTGCGGCAACGTCGGTATCTCCCATCCGTTCTGGCTCTACGATCAAGACACGGGAAGATCATGCGGCTCTGATCCCTACCCGGACTTCGATGTTGCTTGTACCAACAACAGTTACCCATCTCTACGGAGCACCATACCCTTCAACAAGGGCTTCAAAATCCTCAATATCTCCTACAAGGAACGCAGCTTCTACGCGGTTGATCTGGGCAAGCTCAACGTGTTGAACGCCACCGACAAATGCCGTGCGCCGTTCTATAACACCTCAGTCAAGCTCAACCGTCCGTTCAAGATCGCCCCGGTCAACCTGAACCGCATCCTCTACAACTGCACGGAGGGAAACGGGGCAGCGGCCTCGGCACGTCGGGACAGAGAGCTGGCGCCGACGAACGTGAGCTGCGGGAACCAGTGGGCAGTGTTTGCCCGCGCGGGAGTACCCCACGACGCCACCGGGAACTACAGCAATTACGCACGGAAGGGCTGCTTCGCCGTCGTGGTGCCGGTGCCGGCCTCGTCGGCGGGGGCGAACGCGAGCGACTACAAGCAGCTCTTCAACGATGGCTTCCTCCTGACATGGGATGTCCCGCTCCCGCCTCATCCCACTATCCTTCCACGTAAGTTTACTCATCAAATCATCTTTTAATCATCTGGTTCGTTGTTGAGCTAGGACGTTCCGTGCCTAATTTGCTTGGATTTCCTATATCAAACCAAGCGGTAAATCAAAGAAGAATAAGAAAAAAAACAAGCGATAAATCATGTTAATCACCAAACGAGAATGAGTCAGAGAGTTGCTCGTCGCGCATCTCTTTTTCTTGAGAAACATAACACAGACGCAGACGCTTGTCCTGCTTGCCTAAGGCGTGGGGCGACTTGCCTATACTAGTCAAATTGTGACATGCTTGTTTTTATTAGATATATTTTCCAGATCTCTTATACTAGTATATCTTGGCAGCATGGTGGCATGCAAACCCTGTGTTAGTTACACCTCTCCTGTAAGTGTGTGCGGTCGTCTCCTTTCTCCGTCCCAAGCCAGAGTACTCAGAGTTGGGAACGAGTGGCTTCTGGATAGTTTAGCCTGAACTTCTGAAGTCCATGGCTATTTTTTTTTTAAATAAGTCTATAGCCAAAATTGACTACGTTCACTTCTTAAGGAGTATAATCCAGTAAGAGCCCAGTCAGAAGTAGACTTTCAGACATATAGAGTTGTGGGGTAATGTTTATTTCACGAAACATACGGCTGTATTGCACCACGTGCAACATGCTCGACCCATGTGAGGGCCCGTCCCATCAGAAGAAAAACTGGCAAGCTCCCAGCTACTTCTCCCTCTATAGAAAACCGGTTATTGAGTAACTTTTGGTTTTTAAATTCGAATTGTTTATTTATTATTTCTAAAAATGTGCCCAAAATTTATATATATTTTATAAATTAAAAAGTACTCACAAAGTTTAAAATATGTTCAAGGATTCAGAAACTCTCATGATGTTTTTAAAAGTTTACTGAATTCTGAAATGCTCATGTGTTGTCAAAATCATGGATTTTTAAAAATGCTTATGATATTTCAGACGTTCATGAATTTAAGAATGTTCATGTATTTGAAAAAGAAAAAAAAAGCCTAAGAATGAAAAACAGCAAATACAAATAAAAAATAAAAATGGAAGGAAACCAATGTTAATCATAAAAAAGACACTAACTTGAAAAACCACCAAGAACCGCCCAAGGCTCGTGCCGAAGTTGGAGCTGGCCCATCACGCTCGCCCCCGTGCGATTTAGCGACAATCTCTTGCAATGAGTGGTGAATTAGAATTGCCTACAATGGTGGAATCCGGCCAACGTAGCCCGCTATCCGGGTTTTGAACCGTAGCCCTTGGCCGTTGCCTTCCAATGACTCTGAATAGAAATGATTTTCCATAAACTAGCCAATCTGAACTGCATATCTATCTGAATGTAATTTGTTCCCCCCAAAAAATCTGAATAAAATATGTGAACTCCATGTTCTAACTCGAATTCTCCCTTCTAAACGCAAATTCTAAAAAATACGAAACCCACTGACTAATCATGCTATAGAACTTTTTTTCTATGGGATACAGTAAGGAGTAACCTGCCAAGTGTGAAGTTGTACCGAGATCAGATTCTACCCCATCTGTCACGTAATATAAGAGCGGTTTTTACACTACAGTGCCTTATATTGTAGTGTCAAAAACACTCTTACACGGAGGGAGTAGCCAGATAGAAGACAAGAGCACAAAGATGCCGAAACCATAATGAGCAGGCTAAGCATCTTGGTTTGAGTCACATCACGGGGCCATATGCTGGCGTTTGTCATGGCTTACCCCGTCAAAGGAGGACCCTGAAATTTTGCAAGTCATGGCTTACCAGTCAAAGGGATCACTCGGCGTATTTGTGGACGACCAGTTTTCTATTCAAATTTGAACCACTCATTCTGCCGTCCGTCCGTCCCCATATATCGTTCCTGGTTACTGGTTAGACCACCGTATTGTCTCATACTTGTAGCCAATATCCCATTTGCTGCTTCGCTGCAATTTTTTCAAGTCTTCTGCTCATATGGCTTCGGGCTGCTGGTTCTTCCGGGCCCTGTGGCTACCACTGATGCTCACGGTGGCTGCAGCCGAGCAGTGCTCGGGCTCAGCCAAGAAGTGCGGCAACACCACCATCTCTCACCCATTCTGGCTCCCCGACTGGGAGACGGGAAGATCATGTGGTTACCCGGAATTCGAGGCCAGCTGCCTTGAGAACCGTACTACTCCAGTTATACTGAACTCTGCAGCCATCAGTTTGGGCTTTGCAATCCTCAACATCTCCTACGAGGAGCGCAGCCTGCACGCCGTCGATCTGGGCAAGCGCTACTTGTTACAGCACGCTCCCAATATCTGCCAAGCCGTCGACGGGCGGCTACGGCAGCTACGAGGGCTGCGACGCTGCCGTCACGCCGGTGGTTGGGGCAGACGGCGAGGCGAACGCGAGCCGGTACGAGCAGCTCATCAATGATGGCTTCCTCTTGACATGGGAGCTCCACCCTCCACGTAAGTTCACCCGTCAAATCATGTCCTTAATCCACTTCCTGGCTAGCTTTTTTTTTGTGAACGACACTTCCTGGCTAGCTAGCTTGGATTTCCCATATCGAACCAAGCAAAGCAATCAATCAATCATGTTAGCCGCCAAACGAGGATAAGGTTGAGTTGATCGTGGGGCGGCTTGCCTATACTAGTCAAATTATGACATATATGCTTTGTTTTAGTTAGATATATCCGGATCACTTATACTACTATATCTTGGCAGTATGGTGTGTGCCGTTGTCTCCTTTCTCCTTCCCAGGCCAGAGTATTCGGAGTTGGGAATGAGTGGCTTCTGCATGGTTAGCCGAACTCGGAGCTTTTGAAGTCTATGGCCGAAATTGGCTTCGTTCATTTGTTCCTGAGTATAATCCAGTGAGAGCCCATTCAGAAGTAGACTTTCGGACATATATAGTTGTGGGCTCATTAATAGTAGCACGGGTTTTCAGGCTATCAGCGTTACCAATAAGGCGCTACAGCTAACTGTTAGTAGTAGCGCGATCTATACCCGCGCTGCTACTATTGACTATATCAGCAGCGCTTTTCCGGAACGCGCTGCTATTAGATAGCTGTAGCGATTTCCTAGCCCTGCCCTACTGCTATATCTTTTACCATTTTCACCCCGTTTCAGCTCCAATAAACTGCAATTTTCAGATACTAGGTACTACTAGATATCAATTTCATAAAGCATTATATGTACTAGGTAGTATTCCCTCAGTTCCAAATTACTCGTTGTGGTTTTAGTTCAATTTCATATATACTCAACATGCATCCTCAAGCAGTACTAGGTGATATCGACTGATGATCATCATATGTAGTTCTAGATGATATCTACGACGATCATCATATGTAGTTCTACATGATATCGATGACAATCATCATATGTAGTTCTAGATGATATAGCCACACACACATATGTAGTTCTAGCTGATATCGACGACGATCATCATCCTCAAGCCTGGACGGTGGGTGTTCCTGATAGTAATTAGGATGGCCTGCCCAACACGGAGATTCTTGCCAACGAGGAATCTCTTTCACCCAACCGAGTTTAAGTGTGTGCGACCGTCTGTGTCCATGCGTTAAGTACAGGTGGTGACGGAGACCCTTGCGGTAAGGCGTAGTCCAGCTGAGCCTTCTTCATCAGGCTCGATACCACAACTCACAGATAGGTTCTTTGGCAATTTCTGAATAAGAAAAACATATCAATTAATAAATAGCCTCGCACATACTCTTGCAAATATATTTCTATTAAGTCTAGATTTCTACACTATCAAAAGACACAGTACTACGCATTTGTACTAATTAATCATGAATTCTACTAATAAGCATGTGATCAGACTCTACACTAAAGCATATCATCGACTAGATTCCACAAAGCATATCATTGGACTCTACACTAAGCATATCATCGGATTCACTAAGCATATCATCGAATAATTTGCATTTGTAAGTATAACAATAAAGCATATATATATATATATATATATATATCATCAAATTACTACAGTTAGTATAACATACCATTTCATGCCGATCGACCATGGTAACTGTCAGGCGGGTCACGAATGGCACCCCGACAAAGTCATCATGTGGCGGAATTATGTCCCATAGGTTGCACACCTCCTCCTCGCTCAGGCTCATTCTTTGAGCTATGATGGCTTCATGAAGTGGGTTCTCATCATCTTCATCGAGTGGGTCCTCATTATCTTCATCATCTTCGTCATCTTCATCATCTTCGTCATCTTCATCATCTTTGTCTTGTTCATCATCTTCCACCAGGTTGAGATAAATGACAACCAGCTTGGGTCTTTCCGCTCTGAAGGAGAAGCTGATCAACTCACCACCAATAAGACGCATGTGGGCGAGGAAACGGGCCCATCCATCTCCTCCAATCTGTGACATATTGCGTCCTTTCTCAACCTCCATAGTGTACGGTCCCCCAGGAGCCTCAAATGTCACAGTGTCTCCGGTCAGCTTGTTGAATTTCAACCTCACATTGCATGGGACGATCTGTGTAAAAAAAGCAAAATGACACAATGCAGTAATGCCAACACTAAAAATAAAATAGTTGTTACATTTTATCTAATTTCTTACCGCCGCATGACGAAAACTCGGCTGGAAATAGATGCCGAACAGCTTGCCAGTTGCAAGGCTGCTGGTGCACCTTGACTTGCACAGTCGACATAGTGGTGGTGGTGGTGGCGCCATTTTCCTAAAGCAATATGAGCAAAGGATTAACGATCCACTTCACAGAAAAGAAAAACAGTAGCATGTGATATTTTTGGTTCTTCCGCGAGAAGCACTTTGATGGACAATTATAATCCTAAGATCTAGTAACATATTGCCTACAATCTACCAAATAAGGGTACCACCTACCAAGACATTTCATCTAATTTGGTCCCTATTGCCTAAGATAATTGATAAAAAAACAAGTGGAAAATTTAACTAAATTGGCACCTACATTTTGCCAAAAAAATAACTTATTACAAAAAAAAACATCTACCTATCCATGTATAGAAAAAATAAGAATAAAATGGTGCATACTAAATCAACTAAATCAACTAGCCTACTAAATCCACTAGCATACTAAATCAACTAGCCTACTAAATCTACTAAATCAACTAGCCTACTAAATCTACTAAATCAAAATGTTCTAAATCAACTAGCCTATTAAATCAACTAAATCAAAATGTTCTAAATCAACTAAATCAACTAGCCTACTAAATCAACTAAATTAAAATGTTGCATATGAACTAGCCTACTAAATAAAAATGTAGCAGGGGGAGGGAGAAGGAGGGGAGACTCGAGGAGGGAGAAGGAGGGGCGACTCGAGGAGGGAGAAGAGAGTAGGACGGAGGAGGAAGGCGGAGCGAGGAGGGGCCGGCCGACGGCGAGTCGAGGGAGGACGGAGGAGGAGGGTGGTACCGAGTCCAGCGAGGAGGAGGAGTTGACGGCGGCACAGAGGGAAGAGGGGTAGGCGACGGCGGCCGGCGGGGGAGGAACGGCGCGGGGGGGGGGGGGGGGGGTTGATGGGGAGTGAGTGTGAGTGTGAGTGTGGATCGGATAGAGCAGAGCGTGGGGGTGGGAGATAGCTAGTTTTAGCAATAGCGCTCTAAAGGCAAACGCGCTACTGCTAAACTACCTAGCAGTAGCGCGGTCCGAGTTAACGCGTTGCTGCTAGAACTAGCTTTGCGGCGGGGTCGTGGGAATTATAGCAGTAGCGCGGCTTAGAGGAGGCGCGCTACTGCTACGCTTATTTCAGCAGCGTGTACTGCCGGAGCGCGCCACTGCTACATTGCAGCAGCGCTCTAATTTAAACCTCGCTGCTGGTAAGATCCTGTGTATAAGCTTTTCCCTAGTAGTGGCTAATGTTTATTTTTCGGGACTTTCGGCTGAATTGCACCATGTTGGCCTACAATGGTGGGTGCTATTATTCATCGTTTTTTTAGACAAATTATTCATCGTTTTATGCAATGGATAGTCTGTCTAATGAGCTCTAGGCTCAGCCCATGTAGAGCTGCCGCGTGAGGGCCCGTCCCATCAGAAGAAAAATCAAATCTCAAAAATAGAAAAAACAGAAGAAAAACTGGCGCGCTCGTAGCATCTTCTCCCTCCGTAGAAAGCCGGTTATTGAGTGACCTTTTCTTTTAAAATTCGAATTGTTCATTTATTATTTCTATAAATCTGGCGACGGACGCGAAGCGCACGCGGAAGGGGTGGGATTTTTGTGGGCACGATAGCAGTCCGGACTCCCGCAAACCTCCTCCACATTTGTCTCCAATTTGTGGGAGAAAACGTGTCCGAACTGCGCCGTGGACTAATACAGGACCGCGTCAGGTGGCTTCTGTGATCCGGACTGATGCGGGAGGTTTGCGGGTCGATGTTGAGGATGCCCTAACCCGTAACGTGCCAAATGTGAAAGTTGTACCAAGGTTAGATTTTTTTTTTTCAAAAAGATGCCGGAACCAAAATGATCATGCGAAGCATCTTGGTTCCAGTCACATCACGGGGCCATGGAGGTCGCGGTCATGGCTTACCCCGTCAAAGGGGAAACCAGAAGCTTTCACGTCATGGCTTACCAGTCAAAGAGGTCACTCGGGGAATTATATTTGTGGACGATGATCGTTTGCCCCAGTTTTCCAGTCAATCGTTCACCGCTCACTCGCCGAGCGTCCCCATATATCGTTCTCTCGTACCTCTAGTGCGTAGTCTATGACCACCCTTCCAGCCAAGGACCCCCTTTGCTGTTCACTGTAATCTTCCTAATCCTCCACTGCTATGGCTTTGGGCCGCTGGTTCTTCTGGGCCCTGTGGCTACCGCTGATACTCGTGGTCACCGCGGCTAGGGAACAGAGAGAAGGCTGCTCGGACTCGGCCAAGAGATGCGGCAACATGAGCATCTCCGGCCCATTCTGGCTCAGGGATAACGTGGCGGATTCCTCAGATTTGGAGGTCATTTGCTTTAACAACACCACTCCAGTTTTACGGAGCTCCAGTTTAACAACACCACTCATGTGGTTCCTCAGGTGTGTACACGATTGGAGGCTACGGCGAGGGATACTTTTACCCAACATGGGTGGCAGCATGATCTAAGGATTGGCCCCCCTCCATATTAGGCGTTATACGGACTTTACATGTTTCGTTGTAATTCGCCTTTTTATTTTTATTTTTTGTGAGAGGATCTTATTTGGCTGTGTGCATCTTAGTCATGCAGAGGCCGGGTGTAATGTTTAAATCTTTTAAGTAATAAAGCGCCCTTTTCGAAAAAAAAATACCCGGAGGCTACGGCTTTGCAATCATCCGTATCAGTTACGAGCAACGCATATGTTCGATCGCCCAGGACGTAGTGCGCCCACTTCACCATAGCCTGGCCAGCATATGTTTTAGCTAGATTTTCCCCGGTTCATTGCATCTATCTTTGGTTCGTTGGTGCCATGCAATTGGCTTTTCGCTGGTTTAGTGTCATCCTCTCCATCGTCTTCCGTAGGTCCCCTATGCATTTGGCTTATGTGTACTGGCAAGCGAGTGGATTATGGTGCTGGCCTCGTGGTAGCCACGAGTGACGGTCGGGTTAGTTTGGCAGACTACTCTCGCCTACATCTGTTATTTCCTGTTAATTAGTCTGTGGGTTAGTTTGGCAGTGCCTGTCTATCTTTCTATCCCGTTTCCGTTTGGACCCGGTAACTGATTGTTAACTTTTGACTGTTACCTAAATGTGACGCGTGGTTTTCACTAATAGAAACTCCGGCCGACCTTTGCACTCTCCTTGTGTCCACCCATATACTCCCTCCATAAGGAAATAGTGATCTAAACGAGAGGGAGTAATTAACTAGAGTACGTACGTAGTAGTAGATGTTTCATGGGTTCAAGTTCAGAGCCCGGGTGCTTTGTGCTCTTTTCTGTAAACAAAGAGCGGCAACTAAATAGTCTAGTACTAGTTGATGTGGCCTGCAAAGTAAACTACTCCAAGTGGGCAGTACCAGTTTAGTTAGATTAGCACACGCTCATGAACACAAGTGGAATGGAAGGCATCATCCTGGCCGGTCCGGTCGCATCACTGCTCGACCACGACCGGGGATGGTGGAGTTCTCGTGCGTGTGTGGACGTTTGGTTGCCTTGCAGTCAAACTTTCCGGCACACCACTCACACTTTGTCAAACTTTGTCACTCACCGACTCCCCCCTCCTCATATCACATATCCTCTCGCTCGTACCATGGATATCGCAGTTCGTTCCTAGTACTATTCTCTATCCATTTGGTGCCAAGAGAAATATCCTACGCACTGCGTTGCCCACTGTCGTCCTCGATCGGAAGGAATCATCCTCCTCCCTCTCGTATGGTCCTCCCATGGCTCGGGCCTTGCCTCCTCCTTCTCTTGGCCGTCGTCGTCTCCCCGATGCTTGCCGCGGCGGCGGATGCCGGCGGATGCGCGCCCGGGAAATGCGGCAACCTGGCCGTCTCCATCCCGTTCGGGGTCGTCCATGGCTCTGAGGAGAACCGGTGCGCGCATTTTGGGTTCCAGGTCCACTGCAAGGAGGACGTCCCCTACCTCGGGTACTACGAGCCCGAGTACGGGTTACAGATCCTGGATATCTTCTACAGCAACGGCTCCCTGCTCGTCTCTGACGTCCACAAGCTCGGCGACTTCGATCTCTCCGGCGACGGAAGTCGGACACCCGTTCTCCATCAGCCCTCTCAACAAGAACCTCGTCTTCTACAACTGCACGAAGCGGCCGGCGCCGCGGACGATGCGCCGAGCGGGGCTGGTGGACACGGTGTGCCGGAACAACACGTTTGTCCGCGCGGGAGGGTGGTACAACGAGACGGGCGGGATCAACGGCAGCTACGCTCTGGAGGGCTGCACCGCCACCGCCGTGCCGGTGCTCGGGGCGTCCGGAGAGGTGAATGCCGGC
Source organism: Triticum aestivum (assembly GCF_018294505.1). Classification (NCBI taxonomy): domain Eukaryota; kingdom Viridiplantae; phylum Streptophyta; class Magnoliopsida; order Poales; family Poaceae; genus Triticum; species Triticum aestivum. The sequence continues at coordinate 26,561,671 of NC_057800.1, read as the reverse complement.
GACTACGAGGAGCTCATCAGGGATGGCTTCCTCCTGACATGGCAGCCGCCGAGTGCCAACAACGGTGAGTTCAGTCGTTGAATTGATCGCTTTTTTTATCGAGTTCCTAGGAATCGATCTGGCCTCAGCTTGAGCTTCCTTATCTATGGGCGATGCAAAATTAATGGCGGGTTGGCAAGCCGTCGCCGTCGCCGTCGCCGTCCCCAGCCATGGCATGCATTGCCGCTCTGGAACGGCATCCCACAAATCAAGGCGATATACCAAAATAAATAAATAATGCTAATGGAAAACAGATAGCGGGTTGACTCTGACCGGTCAAGCCGCCATGGCCACTGTCCTTCATCTTCAAAGCACTGTTTTGGGTACCGAGCAAAATTCCGAGATCTCGCGCGGTTACCGCGTTTACCGCCCCCCTCGAGAACTATGCATACCGAGCAAAAAAATTTGAATAATTTGAAAATTTTGAATTCAAACACTCACAGCATAGTTAAATACAGGCCATCTCTTATCCAACCACTTTTTATTTTTCTTTTTGAGGATGCAAAAGTTAAAAAACACTGCTAAATTGTGGGGCGACCAGGGTTCGAACACGGGACTTCTACACAGGTGGTAGCTGCTGCCGAATAGCCACTAGGCCAGAAAAGCGTTAGTGATATGTAGGACTGATAAACCTATCTATATCTACTTCAAAAAAATTTGAATTCAAAATTTGATTTGAAATTTCGTGCGAAATTTTTCCGGAATTTCGTGGTTACCGTGGTAACCGCAAATTCCGATGCCCCACGAGAAAAAAGGTTCGCTCGGGATCCAAAACCTTGCTTCAAAGTCGCACATCCCGCCATCCGTTCAGTCCCGTTGGCCGTTGCTCTCGTTAACTTAGTCCTCGTCCTCGCCCGCTCCGGTTAGTCAGCCGCTCCGCTTCCCATCCCCAAATATTCCAATCCATGCCGCCGCTCCAGCCCCTCCTCCTCCTGCTGCTGCTCTCCGCTTCATTTCTCCGGCTGCCGTCGCCGGCCGGCGCCGCCTGCTCGCCCAAGACATGCGGCGACCTGAACATCACCTACCCGTTCTGGCTGGAGGAGGGCGGCGGCCGGCCGCCGTGCGGGTCCCCGTCCTTCCAGCTCAAGTGCAACGGCACCCACGCGTTCCTCAGCCGCTCCATGCTCGGGCAATACCAGGTCGCCCGGGTCTTCGCCGAGAACTCCTCCCTCGTCGCCGTGAACCACAACCTCCTCGTCCCGCCCCGCGCCGGCTGCCCGCCGTGGTGGTTCAACATCTCGCTGGGCCTCGGGCTGGGGCCCTACACCATCAGCAGGAAGAACCGGGAGGTGCTCGTCCTCTACAACTGCACCGAGCAGCCACAGGCGTTCAACCGCACGCGCTGCGCCGACGGGTCCTTCTACCGCCTCGGCGGGGGATATGGCAGCCACCTCGAACCGGGCGTTGTCCCGCCGGCCTGCAACCTCTCCGTCGTGCCGGTTCTTGGGTTTCCGGACGGCGACGACGACTATGTCCAGAGCATGAGGCAAGGGTTCCTGCTAGAGTGGACGGTGCCGTCGGACGACTGCCCCGAGTGTGAGGCAAGCGGCGGGCAGTGCAGGTACGCCGGCGACGGCACCGGGTTTTCCTGCAACTGCTCCGGCGTCGCCCACCCCGAGAAGTGCGGTGAGTTGACCAAAATTAACTGACAGCGCCACCATGATTTTGCCTAGTCAATCACTAGTTCTTTGATCAAGCTAATCCGTTGCTGGTATTCATTCCCCTCAAAGTTTCTAGTGCCAGTGACCGATTCAGTGACTATAAAAAATGCCGACGTAGGTAGCAATTTGGACGAGCAAAGGTAATGCTGGTATTCAGAAGTGACTTATTTGAGTGAATTCAGAAGTGGCGACGTAGGTAGCAATTTTGATGCTGCATCTGACATTGAATCGCTCTCAAGAACAGATTAATTTACTGCGTTTTACGTCGCTGTTGGTAGGAGGAACTTAGAATGCTGATTGGACACGGATATTGTGGTTTCAACTCTTGGGTGCTTGCTTGGTTTCTTGGAGCTCCTGCAGATTACTGTTTTGTTTTTGGTAGTTAGTGAAGTCAGTCCACTGATTGAGAGATTTATTAAGCATTGCTATTCAACAAAGATGCCGAGCCGACGGTAACGTGTTCCTGGTTTCGTTCCAAGTAAACTACTCCTGGAAGGAATTGCCGATCGACGCGCTTAGTACTTTTCTATGCCCTGGTTCGAGTTTCAAAATTCAGACATGTGGAAGTCAATATATTGCAACTGTTTGTTGTTGAATTCGTTAGGGGTGCAAAGTTGAATTGAACGCTGTAGGTAGTTTCGGTGGGTACCATTTTTTTTGGAATTGTTCGGATTGCTTACAACATGTGTCACGTGGTAGTTTCAGTGGGTACTTAGAGGTGTTGATGCACTTGGTAACTGAGTGTTGCACTGCATAATACTCCCTCCATTCCAAAATAGATGACCCAACTTTAGACTAAAGTTAGTATAAAGTTGAGTCATCTATTTTAGAACGGAGGGAGTATTAAGCAGTGCAAAAGAGTGGCGTGATCCTACCGGTATTACCAAGCATAATGAAAGCTTACGGCCCTTAAGTTAATACATATTGTCTTTTTTTGTCTGGAGAGATGACCAAAGGAACCAAATATAGGGTACCAGGCACCAAGCTGTTTCAACGCAACCATCTTATCAGCTCTGTTTGTTTTCAGGAAAACTATGATATAACAGTTACATTGCTGTTAGATTTTGGCTTACATTTTGATAATTTCTCCTGAATCAATGCAAATGTATGAATCCGTTATTTCTCGCACCACTTTTACGATCTGAATGTCTTGACTGTGGCTTCTATGAATTTATTTTCTTCAAATATATTACCACCTTGAATTAAAAATCTGAAATCCAGCTGTTGCTGGATTTTCCTCATTAACCAGTCAGAGGAAAGGGAGTTTGGCTTTACATAGAAGCTGGCAAAGTTATCATGACAATGCCGATTCATATTACAAAAAGTTCCTTTCATTTGTCAATCGACTACTGTACTTGTTTATTACTTCATAATGTTCAAAATATTTACAGACTCTCCCCGCAAAAAAGAACAAATATTTACAGACTCTTCTTATGCAGGGCGCCGTAAAATGGCAACGGGGACGATTCTTAAAATAGGTGAGTGTCATTCAACTCTCAAGCTGCTCGTCCCATCTTTTCTTCGGTTCTTATTTCCTGTGCTCCATATTGTACCCGAATATGGAGAACAAGAGGTGAAATCTCATGATGGAGAATTAGCCAGATCCCTTGGTTGATTCATATTGCTAATGTGTTATATTGTTTCTGTGGACAGTTGGAGCAGGACTAGGTGGTGCTGTACTCATGGCATGTCTCAGCTGTTTTGTCTGGTACAAACGCAAGAAGAGGAAACAAGCTATAGCTTCAAATGAGTTCGTGCGAAGTGGATCTTCAATGACGTCATACAGTAAAGACCTTGAGTTGGATTGTTCTCCTCATATCTTCACTTTCGAGGAACTCGAAGTGGCTACTGATGGATTTAGTGCTTCAAGGGAGCTTGGTGATGGTGGTTTTGGTACTGTCTACAAAGGTAAAACACATGTTTGCCGAACCTGTTGCTTGTGAATCTTAACACCTCAAATTGCAAATGAATTACAACTTTGAATATTTGAACTGTATGCTTTACAACTTTGAACTTTTTTTCATTCAGGAAAACTAAAGGATGGGAGAGTAGTTGCGGTGAAACGCCTTTACAAGAACAACTACAGACGGGTTGAGCAGTTCCTGAATGAAGTTGACATCCTTTCGCGCCTGCTCCACCAGAACCTTGTCATCTTATATGGATGTACGTCGCGTATGAGCCGTGACCTTCTCCTAGTGTACGAGTTCATCGCAAATGGCACGGTTGCGGACCATCTTCACGGATCCCGTTCGGTGGAACGAGGGCTCACATGGCCTCTAAGGCTGAACATTGCCATAGAAACGGCTGAAGCACTAGCCTACCTACATGCGGTTGAGATCATACACCGAGATGTGAAGACAACCAACATATTGCTCGACAACAGCTTCCATGTCAAAGTTGCAGACTTTGGGTTGTCACGCCTGTTTCCGCTTGAGGTTACCCATGTGTCGACTGTTCCACAGGGCACACCGGGCTACGTCGACCCAGTGTACCACCAGTGCTACAAGCTGACCGACAAGAGTGACGTGTACAGCTTCGGTGTCGTGCTAGTGGAGCTGATATCATCGAAACCTGCTGTGGACATGAGCAGGAGCCACAGTGAGATCAACCTGGCGAACATGGCTCTCAACAGGATTCAGAACCATGAAGTTGTTAAGCTGATTGATCCAGAGCTCGGCTACGACACCGACCCCGAAACGAAGAGGACAATCGATCGCGTCGCCGAGGTGGCCTTCTAGTGCTTGCAGCTGGAGAGGGATCTGAGGCCGTCGATCAAGGAGGTGGTGGAGATCCTGACTTGCGTCAGGGACGGAGACTGTCGGGCTAATAGCATGAAGAAGAAGAAGGCATCTCAGAAAGAGGACGCGTCTTTGCTCAAGGATGGCTTGCAGTTCTCGCCCGACACAGTTATACATAGATTCTATAGCCAGTCAACTAACCACTCGGTTGCGTCAAATGCTAGCGGATTATCTATAACGGCAAATGCTGAAAAGAATGCCGCATAGGCCCTTTTGGCACTCTTTAACATTGACAAAACAGAAAATAATATTAAAGCTCGGCAAAATGGGGTATCTGATGTGCTGTAATGTTTTGACTGCCGAGTTTGCATACGACCTCGGATGGAGATGATACAAAAAATCAAAGTTGTATAACTCTTTTCCTCGAGCAGTTAGGATTAGCCAGGCAAACAGGAGCCTAGCGGGTCCCTTTGCGTGCCGTCTGCGCCACCACTAGTTTCATCTCCCTCTGTCAGCTGCTCCGGTGGCGGGAGGGAGGAGGAACCTCGGATTTGTCCGTCGGGTGTGTTCTCAGTAGGGTTAGGGTTGAAGGAGTCGCTGTTCAGGCTGTCACGATGGCATCGCATCGGAATAAGTTTCCCTAGGCTCCGTTCACGGTTGAGGGAGGGGGCTCTTGCAATCATCTAGGAGCCAGCGGGGTGGAGGATCCCCGGATCTCGTCGAGGCCGTGGGCTATGGTGTCTAGAGGTTGACTGGCACTGGCCGGGTTGGTCCTCAGGTGGGTGGTGGTTGTGTGGAGGTCTTCTTCCTCGTCGTCGATATGATTTTTTGATGTTGTTATCCCTCCTTCTTTGTGTTGTTGCTAAAAGGATGTCCTGATTTGCCCGGGTGCTTGGTTCGGCCACTGCGTAGGAACCGAATCCTAATTCTCTTCCATCTGGAAGGGGCACATATAGTGGTACCAAAAGCCACATATGGCGAAGGCTGGTGCAACCGTGTTTGATGCACATGTGTGTCCTTGTCTTTTAGGTGTCGGAGCGAAGAAAAAGGGGAGCAGCGTGGCGGCAAAGATGATGACATGATTGGGTCTGGCTACAAATTCTTATGTTGTTGGAGTCTTCTCGCAAGGTTCGGGGATGATGACACATAGCTCTGGAGAGATCTTAGTGTTGTATTGGTTATTTTAGGGTGACCTTTGTTATTATGGTTCATTGTGCTTGTGTCAGGGGGGTGCTTGTACTGATTAAAGACTTTGTATCATTTTGTAAATTGAATACAAGCATACTTTCTCAAAAAAAATTGTTCATCTTTGACGAGAAGAATAATTTTCATGTTGAGCACTTCTTCATTTTAGGCCATCTAAATTATACCTTTTGCCATGCCAAAATATGGTGTCAACACACACCCCTGCAAAGCGTAAACAAATTATAAAAAGCATGAAATTTCTCATGGTGCCCTCATATGACACCTACGGATTGTGGTAAAAACTAGAAAAAGTTCCACGAAAGTTGTCACATACACTTCTACAAACCGGGCCATCTCTGGAAAAAAATCATGATTTCGAGAGGGGATGTGTCAAGTTTGAAGACGATGTGACTGCTACTTCATCCGTTGTCCTTGAAAAAGAATCTACACTAAATATGCACCATTTCTATATTTAAGCCATTTAGTGCATTTCTAGTCATTTACTGCATATAATTCATTTTTAAACTACAATTGCATGAGAAAGTTGTCAAAATTGGGTTGAAAAAACATATTTGTGTTCTTGAGTCCATGTGTAACCTTGTCCTAGAAAAGGAAAGGAATTTCAATCATGAGGGTGCCAAGACTCAACACCAAACATGTTGTTTATTGATTTTCAATTTTGAAAAATGCAAAAAAATATAGAAAAAGCATGAAACTTGGCATTGTGCCCTCATATGACACCATAGAATATGATGAAAAATCGATAAGGTTCCGCAAAAGTAGAATCGTAAATGCTAGCGGATGATCTAACATCAAATGCTAAAAAGAATGTCGCCGAGGACCTTTTTGGCACACCCTTTGACACCAAGAACAACTGTGCAATCGACCAAAAAAGGGAAGTCTCCTAATGGCAAAAAAATCATGGTCAAAACCAAAGTCCCTGTTCTGCCGTACAAGGCCAAAAAAATCATGGTCGAAGCCAAGCAATGCCACTACACATGGGAAGATGCAAGACACACAACATGGTAAGACGTAGCACCACGATGAGCACTACCACATAGCACAGGAACACACAACATCGCTAGCGCCCGAGGCTTATGGTCGTCAGTTCTGAGATGTAGGGGTGTTGAATAGTTTGAGGAATGGGGGAAGAGGAAAATATAATGGATAGATGCTTGATCCATGCAGGCGGTTCTAGCTACAAAGCCGTCTCGAATAATTACAAACTTGAGGCAATTATGTTTCTCTAAATTGCATCCATCTATTAGTACACGTGGTTCCAAAATTTCACCGCCTCCACCACGGAAATAACTGCCTCCCACTGGACTATTACAAGTGGATTTGTAACGTGGAGATAGAACCGCCTCCAAGACCCACTGCTAATGCCCGTTATTAGTTTGTCGTCCATTTGGTGATCCACATTAGAGTTGTCCTCAAACTGTCTCGGGAACAATTAGAGGAAGAAGCGGCCATAGGGATCAAGGTCCAGGTGACGGGCATCAAGGAGCCATTGAGAGATCCATCAATGGAGCGGCCATGGAGGAGCCACTGATGGAATTGCTTATTGTTTGCAATTAATGAATATAAATTTTCTACAATATCTTGACCTATTAAAAACATGAGAAGAACACAAGACATTAAATTAAACTAGCATGACCGCGTGCACGCGTGGGAGGGGCAGTGTGGATGACGCCTGGACCATAGGCCCCGTAGATGCGTGTCTCGGTGTTACCAGGCTATGCCTTAGTCCTTAGCCGGAGAGGATTACTCACACATCGCAATCGAATCACAATTTAGAGACATTGTAGATAGGTTTATTTGAAGATGGATGATTAACCATGTTATCATGTTGCTAATCTCAATGGGTCTTAATTACAACTATTGGTAGTATGGAGATGGTGATGACAACTGTGGTGGAGAGAGCCTTTATATAGTGCAGACCGGCAGGATAGAGTTTTGGGGACACCTCATTGCGAACTGGACCTCGGCCCAATAAAAGAGATTCATGTGCTGGCGTCATGAAGGCGGTAGCACCTTGTACGACTGATACGATACATGTAATACAAAATTTCAATATGTATATTTTTAAAAAAAAATATGTATTGTATACTTAATGTTTTAATATGTATTTTTTTTGTTTGACGGCCTTTAGAAGTCAAATTACGATTTGCTGGTGAGTGTAATGTTTAAAACAACCAAGAGAAAATTTCGGAGGTCCATCAAGTTTTGCCTAGAATCACACATTATGTAGTTTGCATATGAAGACATGGCTTACTGAAAATACAAGGAAAAAAAACTTTAAGGAGTTAAATATGTCTTTGCATAGAGGCTAAAGCACTGAAGGTATTTCTCAAAGAAGAACAAAGAAAACTGAAGGTGAATTAAACTGAAGGAATTTCTCAAAGAAGACCTCTCTAAAGGTTTGAATTTATACCGTGATATCTCCAAAGTTTATGTTGGAAACGGCGCTGCCACTGCTTTTTGGCTTGACGTATGGTTGACCGACAATACGCTTGCTGCTCGATTCCCTGCTATTTTCTCTCACTCTACTAGGCTGAATGCTTCGGTGGCTAGGGTTCTAGGTGATCCGGTTTTGTGTTTGGACCTTCGCCCCATGATTTCCTCGATTGCGGAACAGGAACTTTTTTTTTTTAGAAAAGGAGGATGACCCCCGGCCTCTGCATCTGGAAGATGCATATGGCCACTTTATTGATTATTCACGATGACCATACAAAGTATTACACCAATGTGCCTGAATCCACCATCTTGGCAACATATGCCACTACTCCTATCCAATATGATGAAAGAGAGCTAGCCGGGCCACTACCCAGACCACTCACGTAATCCTAACATCAATAGCCGGAAGCCGAAACACATTCGGAAGCCCCAGCCGAGCCACATACCTGGTCTGGGGCATAATCCGGTCAGACGCACTCGTGTGTCGTCGCCGCCATCTTCCACAGGTCCGTCTTCAGATCAAATTGAGGCATCTACCATGTCTGGCCACTCCGCCATTGACGCCACCATGACGCCAAACAGCAACCTCCTCCTGCGCGAGTCCATCTCCGTGCATCGGACGTCGAGCCTCCACAGCGCCACGCCGCCGACATCCGCCGCCATCAATGAGTGAGATGGAGCACCGCTCCACCCTCCCCCAGCCAACGCTTACTCCAAAACGGCAGCCCCAGGAGAACCTGGACGCGTCGGAGGAAAAGCGGAGGCTTGGGCGAAGAAGGGCACGCCGTCAGCAGCTGTTACCCACCCCAAACAGCGCCCGCCACCACCCAGCCCTCAAGGCGGCGCCTTCAAGAAGGTCACGGCGCCAAAGACGCCGCCGCCGCCCACCGGAGTTAGGTTTTCACCCGAGAAGCTAGGTGGTGGGGAGTGGAAGGGCAGACCTTGACAGACGTCTCCATGAAGAAATCGGCGCCCGCAGGCGTCGTCGTCGTCGCGGCCGGCCGTAGCCGACCCGGGTTTCCCCCGATCTGGATCCCGACCACCAAAATCGCATCATTGGGAGGCCCTTAGGCGGCAGCATAGGGAGGGGAGGTGAGGGGTGCGGCGGCGGCGCTATGGGGCGTCACCACCACGCCAGATCCCTTCCTCGCCGCCAACAGCAGCCGGCGGGCCAGATCGGGCGCGGACCAAATCTGGCGCCTAAGCACCCGCACGCCTACGCCGCAGCCACGGCCGGCCAAGCTCCAGGCCACACCACTCCACCCACCCAGAGAAGGAGAAGCGCGAGACGAAGCAGAGGGCCGCCGGGGAGCGCCGCGACGGCCGCAGCGCCGGAGGCCGAGCCTTCCCCACCTGGAGCGGTCGCCGTCGTGGAACGACGCCGCGCGCGCGAGCGGGAAGCCCCGCCGCCGCCGTCCGCCGCGCGGGCTTCGCCCGGCGGTTTCCTCCGGCGGCGGCGCGGCAGAGGAGCCGGGGAGAGGGGGTGGCGGCGCGGCGGGCTAGGGTTCCCCCGAGTCGCCTGGGAGGCGACGCGGGGGTCGTGGATATCAAAACGCGGGGGGAGTTGTATTCCTTCGTAGGAACCTTTTGAACGGAACAGGAACTTGCCGCGCTGCTTGTTATGATTGCCACTGTAACTCTGAACCCTTTAGTGGCTGACCGTCGTGTTGGACGTATCGACAACAAGCCGATCTCGGCAAGATCAGCATATGCTTCTGTGTTTGCAGCTAGGCCGGAGGACAGGTACGCCACGGCTACTTGGAAGAACTATGCTCCAAATAGGTGTCGGTTGTTCACTTGGCTAGCCTTCCGGGACAGACTATTTACAAATGATCGGCGTTTCCGGCATGGGATGTCAAGCTCCGATACTTGCCCATTTTGCGATGAGCCAGAAACCACAAGTCACTTACTGTTGAACTGCCACTCCATCAAGTTGCTTTGGGACAATCTTCTTCTTCTTCGTCCTCCAGAAGTCGAACATATTCAAGATATTTGGTCTAACCCCTCAATTGATAAAGTTCGCTCTACAGTCATCATTGCCATTCTTTGGTCTATTTGAAAGCGGAGAAATGCTATGGTCTTCCGTGCCCACGATGAGGATCTGTATGTCACTCTACGACGATCTGAAGAGGATCTTGTGTTCTGGTCTAATCACTGCAAAAATGCGGTCAAGCAGACCCTTCTAAAGGACTGGGGTTCCATGTTGTATCACTTATCTGCGAGAATTTAGCTTATCATCTGCCATTTGTTGGGGGTTGACCCCTTGTAATCTTTCTTTTCTTCACCCTATGTAACTACCTGAATGTTGTCATCTCTCCCTGGCTAATATAAGTTCAGGCTGGCGTAAGCCCGCCGTAGTTTCCCGTCAAAAAAAAGGTGGGACAGAAGTCACGGAATCAACATTCAGAGCATTCAGGTTAGTGATCATTGTGGACCCACGATTAATGAAAGCTGAAGGTGAGACAGAGGTCACAGCGTATTGATCGGCTAGAAAGCATTCGCTGTATTGATTATACTCCCTCCGTCCGAAAATACTTGTCAAAAAATGGATGTATCTAAAAGTAAAATACGTTTAGATATATTCATTCTTCCGACAAGTATTTCCTGGCGGAGGAAGTATTTCAGACCCTTTGTAACATATTGATATTCTTGTGCATAGTTTCCTTACTCAATTCTTAAGCAGATGATTACTCAATTCTTAAGCAGATGTTTCTGTGGAAAAACCTGTCCGTGGCTAAGTTTTCAGTGGCGACCTAGTTCCCGTTTGCCAGGCAGCCATTTTCAGCCAGCCCAACGAATCTTTCCAGCTACGTGAAAAACGAGAAAACAAAGGTCATTTCTCTTGATCCTTTCCATCCGAACTACAAGGAAAAAATAATAATGGTCAAATTTTGTTTGTGTATGCAAAATCTGCATTGCACTAAAAAAACAAAGGATTTATTTCTCATTTATTCATCGCCAAATCTGTTGGCGATTACACAAGAACAGACAAGACAGGGAAAAGAAACGCACTACATATATTTCTCATCAGAGATAAGACTCGACAAGAACAAAGACACAACTATAGCATAATTTTAGGTTGCAGAACTCTTACACACATCAACCAAACTGGCTCCGGCCCAAAAGATCATCATACGTCGACGATACGCGTCCACTCAGCCGGAGATTTCGATGGCCTTCACCTGGGGCTTCTTGACCTCTGCCTTGGGCACGGTGACGGTGAGCACACCGTTCTCCAGCCCGGCCTTCACCTCCTCCACCTTGGCGTCCTCCGGCAGGCGGAAGCGCCTGACGAACTTGCCGCTGCTGCGCTCCACACGGTGCCACTTGTCGTTCTTGTCCTCCTTCTCCTTGGTGCGCTCGCCGCTGACGACGAGCACGTTGCCGTCCTCCACCTCCACCTTGACCTCCTCCTTCTTCACACCAGGGAGGTCGGCCTTGAAGACGTGCGCCTCGGGGGTCTCCTTCCAGTCCACGCGAGCGTTGGCGAACGCGGCCGTCTCGCTGCTACCAGAGATCTTCTTCCAGTGCTCTTGAAGCGTCTCGAGCACTCTGCAATCGATGAGCGTTTGGTCATCTTTCGGTTTCCAGCGAGGCTCCACGAGCTTCTCCTTGTTTCTATTTTGGGCCCATGAAGGTGCTACCGTGTTCTAGAGTGCGCTCCTGCTTTGGTGTTAGTGGGCCTTCTCCATTATATTTCTCTGTGCAGCTCCAGTAGCACCCCAGCAAGTACTCTGGAATATGATGGGTGGGGCCTTTTCTAGAAGAAGACATGGAGAACTCGAGATGCCGAGCATACGACCAACCGAGAAGAGGGTCAATCAAAGACCAATCAGATTTTGGCACGGCATAAAAAGAAAAATAAGATGGCCTCGAGTGAAAGGATTTTCAGCATGAAAAGTTTCACATCGTCGAGTAGAACAACTTTGATGTTTAGGTTATCATCGTCCGACCCCATTTTAGGGGCCGAAACTGTACTCCGAGTGGCAGAATTTATTGTTCCGAGTGCTTTTCGGCCGGTTACGCCTTCAAGACGACCTCGGATGAAGGAGCGCTCTACATGGATTGTCTTCTTCTCGTATAGGCGATCGATTTTCATATATAAATCATCTCAATCCGAATTTGTATGCAAAAGTTAGAGACAATACACTCCAGGCTGAACCTAAACGAAAATATGACGCGAGATACCAGACACCTTATCTGATAGGTCGCGCGAGTCATTTGGCCATCAAGATGGCATTGAATCGAAAAACCTTCAACACGAAAAAGCTTCGTCTCGTTGAAACGATCGATTTTCATATATAAATCATCTCAATCCAAGGCCGTATGCGACCTGGAGAGGCAAATCAAGATCAGGTTATGTTTTCAGTCGGAAAATCCGAGTGAAAAGGTTACCATCCGAGTGAAAACTTACCAATCGCGTAAAAGATTGCCATCCGAGTGGAAATATAGTCATCCGATTGAAAATATAGTCATCCAAGTGAAAATATAGGACGTGAATTGATGTAATTTTCCATGTAAGGAGAGCCTAGTCGAATCATTTTCTTGTACGGGAAGTCCAGCCGCCTTTTATATATGTTGGGGGTGACGGCCGATTGAACAACACATAATCGAACAAATTAATATATTACTTTTTCATCTATGTTTTATCTCTCCACCGTTTTTCTCTCTCGTTCTTCGTTGTTCCTCGAGTTTGAGAGCTGTGAATCCCAAGGCTCTAGGGGCGAGCGAATCGACCTAAGGCAGCCCATAGCCGTCGCGCTCCTTGACAGGGTCCCTCCCGGGTGTGCGAGGTTTCGGGTCTCGAAAGTGCCCAACTATTGGCTTGCGTATCGCGTTGTTGGTCAAATTTCCTTCGACGTGAGTTGCTGTGCATCACCCCGGCGTCGAGGATACACGTGACGTGTTCGTATGTCAATATAGCGATTGATTTTTCCTGGTATTAGGCTATTCACTTTGATTCGTTCAAGAATTGCGAGGCGGCAGGGACCGGAGTAGGGATGGAAGTCTGTTCGCGATCATCGCAAAGTCGCAATGTTAGGCGGTGCTGGTTGGAAATGCGAGCGACGCACGCTCACCAGACCATGATCGAGCGTTTTTTTTTCTTTAGTGAAAGCCATGATCTGCTTTTTTTAGGGGCTAACCAAGTTTTTATTGCTCAAAAACCACGTTAAGTGGGATACAAAAAGAATCATGGGGTTCCAGAAACCACAAATGCCTACCCTATCCAAAGAGTGTGCAAACTTAGCTAACCTATCGGCATTGCTATTAGACGCTCTGCTTTCGAAAGTAATATTACAATTGAACCCTACTAAAAGATTTCTAATTTCCGAGATGATTGCTCCGTAGCTTCCATTGCTTGCTGTCTTAATATCAATAACTACTTGCTCGGAGTCCGATGCTATAACAGAATCAGTCAATAGTAAATCTTGTGCCAGAGCAAGACCTTCCCTGCATGCAATAGCTTCTAATGTTGCTGCATCAGTTATCCCATGTATCACCAATGCTGAACTGCCCATGAAGTTTCCATTGTTACTCCTGCACACCGCCGCCGCAGCACCACAGTTGCGGGTTTTGGAAACTGCCGCGTCCACGTGGATTTTAGCATGTCCGCGATCCAGTCCAGGAGCTCAACTAATCAGCGACAGCGGCCCAGATTCCCTTCTAATTCCTAGCACTCAGTATATAGGCCTATATAAAATTTATGGGCCATGTGCGGGCTGCACAGTGTGCACACCTATGGGCCCGGCCCTGCCCGCGGGCCAAGCCTGGGACTAGGTTTTGAGCCCGAAGGCTGGGCCTGCTATAATTGCGATTTAGGGAAGAGCCCCGGCCCAAGGGTCGCCGTGCTTTTTCACTGACGCACCGGATGGGCCTCAATTCTAGGTCCGACGGCCAGGCCAGGCTGGACCTGGGCCTAGGTTTTTCTGCTTCTGGCTTTGTTAGGCCCGGCATAAAGGATGTCTAGGTATAGTTTAATACTATTTCTTGAAGTAGATCGAAAATTCAATTCGGTGCTCGGACTCATCTACACCTGGTTAACAGTTAAGGTAAGAAAAACGCAGACAAAAAAAATGGAATTATTTTTATGGCGTAAGATGCTCAAATGCATGATGTTGGTGCAAAATCTCAGAGCGTATAGACATTCAAGGAGCTCGTGATAAAAAAAAGACAAAATCGGTTGCGAGCAGTGTCGTTTTCAGAAGTCTCATCCATAAAAAAATTACCACGAGCTCCTCAAATGTACAAACCTCACCAAATTTTGAACGAGCATCATGCAAATGAGACTTTTTCCCAGCACAAATAAACTCGGATTTGTTGAATTTTTTTCACTGTTTAAACCAGTTTACTGTTCATGCCCTCAGCCCAGGTGCAGAATAGCCACGTCATCACCTTTCTCGAGGAACCCACATAAGAATATATGACCAAAAAGTTCCTGAAAACCAAAGCCGAAATGAAAAAAAAACCGGAGCATCACCGCGGATTTCAAAACCAAAAAAGGAACGGCTAGCTTAGATAGTACTATAGCCTAGTACTAGCCTCCTCTTCCCCGCCCCTGCCTCGACGCATCACGTCAATGCACACAACGGCTAGGTAATTAGTACACCCTGCACTCACGCTGCAGCGTATGGAGCAAGCCACGGATTTTTCTTCACCGCTAAGTTGTGGTGGTGGACTAGTAGCGCAGCTGCCTATGAGCAATGGAGGAGAGCTGCAGCGGCAATAAGAGGAGGAAAGGGGATCACCGTCAGCGGCCGGAGCAGATGAGCGAGATGGCGGCGGCGGCGGCAGGCATCAGCGGCATCATCGACCCGGATGTTCTCGACTGCACCATCTGCTTCGGCCCCCTCCGGCCTCCGGTGTTCCAGGTCTCTCATCCTCCACCGTCGCTTCTCTTCATTTGCCTTCGCTACTATTGGTTCTTCATTGTTGCCCCCCTGCAACCTCTGAACTGGAAGTGAAGAAGATCATGCATTTTCATTTTCACAAGCATGCATATAAATATGAAACCATGGTGTGTTTCCTTCTTTGATACACAGAGGAATCGCACACCTTTATCAGAAATAAAATAAAAATCACAGATAGGGAAAAGGCACGGCTAAATTCAAATACATACTGAATCACCTACACAAATACTGTATTTGCTTGCCATATGACAAAGTAAAGAAAAGGGGATCAGTTTCTACACCCAAGGAACAACACACACACACACACACACACACACACACACACAATAGATTGCTCTCACCGTTCTATCCCTTAGGGCCACAAATTTTTCCGAGTTTTTGCTTTCAAAAAAAAATCTTCCGAGTTTTAGTCAGGAACTTAACTGTGCGAACAAAAATTGTGGAGGGTAAGCAACCTGTGACAAGCTTATTGCCGTGTAAACGGATAGCACTCAAGTACTGTTTTTGGCTACAGAATGTAGATAATTCTGCCTAGTTTCCAGACCAGATAATCTGGCCACTTCCATCCTACAACTAACACCAATTTTTTCCTCAACTCCAAAAACGCCAATACAAATCGAGAGCATCCTTGACTTGGGGATACCTGTGGCGAGCGAATTGTATCCTTGTTCAAAGATTATGTAGTGAGTTCTGCCACCAGCACAACATTTCCAAGAACAAATTGGTCAATCAAGTTTTGCATGGTTCCCCACTGTTGTTTTCAGCATGCTCATCATTTTCAAACAGGACTTCAGGATAAATCATGATGTGTTTTCTTGTTGACACACAGTGCGTCGTTGGGCATGTGATCTGCTCACCGTGCCATGGCAAACTCATAAACAAGGAGAACTGCAACACGTGCTCCCTCCCCGGCGGGTACAACCGATGCAACCGTGAAGACGCACTATCACGAGGTGGAGGATCATGGCAAGTCATGCCCCCACGCGCCATGCTTCTGTCCGGAACCTGGCTGCAACTGTTGAGTAAATAGGCAATTTCTCGATTAAATTAATCCATGAGTAAATCACTAGCATGGCATTGACTAAGTTGATGACGTACTGACTCTGATCTAAACATGCACGTACTAAGCAAACAGTAGACAAATCTACACATACTGCTAGTACTGCTAATATGAAAATAATCAGGAGCAGGATAAACGAATTATACCCTCCAGTAGGCCACGCAGAGGCCGCGGCTTTGGTGGCAGTAGCGGCGTCCTCGGCGACCTTCTTGTCGGCTTCAGCTTTCTCGGCGGCGGCACGGTCGGCGTCGGTGGACATGGTGATGACGAAGGCGACGCGGACGTAGAGGAAGTAGACGATCGGAAGCGAGCAGTCGCGTAATCGCTGCCCAAAAACCTATTCGCCCCTCACCCCGTACAGGAACCAGAAGGGCGTGGTTTCGGAGACCTGCTCTCCCGTCGACCGTGTACGTGGCGGACGGGATGGAGTCACCGGCGGCAGCAGCAGCAAAGGAACGACGGTGGGCGTGCGCGTGAGCAGATGTGATCTGTTCGTGGCGGCTAGGGTTAGGAGACACCGCATACTTATAGGCGCAGCCGCGTGGAGAGACGTGGGCTCGACCCACGTCCGAGTCCGTGACAGCCCACAATCTGACGTCTCAGATCGTGGCCCAGCTGTCAGAAAACTCTCCGTTAGTGACTGGTAAAAATAAGCGCGTAGGTGTGAGCTCGGCTTGGCTCAATCCCGCAACCCGCGGCGCGTCGTGACGAGGCGAGGCGTGGCGGGCGGCGGAGGAGGAGTGCGCGAGGGCCTCTTCTCTTCTCAAGCTCCAATAGCATGTAGAAGAGAAACCCTTATAAACTACTCCAACTCTCCTTCCACTTCCGGGGTGGGACTAAACTTCCCACCACACCTAGTGCCATATAACCCACATGGGCCCTTAGAGATTTTTCAGAAATTGCAATATGGGCCTAGAGCCCATCTCAGATTTCAGCAATCCCCCACCAGATCTCGAGGGCCCATTGTATCCTCTGTTCCAATTGCTGTTTCGATATACCAGTGTTTCAGTAAAGACCTGTTAAGGTTGAACTTCACCTAGAACAAGTGGCTACACTCCTTCACAACTGAACAATGGACTATGCCTTGAATTGTCAGTTTGGCGTAAAGAAGTTTCACTACATGTCTTACTAGTACTAGGCTGCCGAAGGCTGACCCCTCGGGTGGAGCATATAAGTCACACTCCTAGCCTACTCATGAGCTTACTAGAGATCACCCCAATCTCATAGACTGTGACCAGCAGTCGGGCTCATATAGGTGTGTTCCTCCAAAGATCGCTCTGTAGGATAGCATCTTGCTTTTATAAGCTTTGAAACACATTGAGACCGTAGTCATCCTACCATACAGTATCGAGAGTATTGCATCTCCAACGGAGTGGGTTAGTATAGTTACTCTCCTCAGTTCACCACTGGCTTGTTTTCCCAGGTCCTAGTTCACGGGATCTCCGATCATATAGGTTGGGTTACCACCATGGCAACTCATGTGGGTCTCATACCCATCTCCCTCGATGCATTATCTATCACAACACGTGATAGCCCTTTTGTAAAGGGATCTGCCAGATTCTTAGCCGTATGGACATAGTCCAACGCTATCACTCCGGAGTTTCTTAATTTTCTGACAGCTTTTAATCTCATTCTTATGTGTTTGTGGACTTCATGTTGTCCTTTGAACTCTTCACCTTGGTGATGACAGTCTGATTGTCACAGTTCATAAGGATAGCCGGAACCGGTTTATCAACCAATGGCAAGTCCATCAAAAGATCTCGAAGCCATCTCGCTTCAACACCAGATGTGTCTAATGTCGTTAATTCTGCTTCCATTGTTGATCTCGTTAAGATCGTTTGCTTGCAAGACTTCCAGGAAACAGCGCCACCTCCAAGAGTAAACATATACCCAGTTGTGGCCTTCATCTCATCAGCATCAGAGATCCAATTCGCATCACTATACCCTTCAAGTACCGACGGGTATCCGGTATAGTGAAGTCCATAGTTCATAGTACCTTTCAGATAGCGCATAACTCTCTCAACAGCATGCCAATGTACATCACCCGGTTTGGAAACAAACCGGCTCAGTTTGCTCACAGCAAACGCGATGTCAGGCCTCGTTGCGCTCGCTAGGTACATCAGTGAACCAATGATTTGAGAGTATCTCAATTGATCTTTAGCCATGCCTTTGGACTTTCGAATCAATACGCTAGGATCATATGGTGTTTGAGATGGTGTGCAGTCCGAATATCCAAAACGACTCAACACCTTCTCAACGTAATGGGATTGCAGAAGTGTGATCCCACCCTCATTATCTCTCAGTAGCTTGATGTTCAAGATAACATCAGCCACACCAAGGTCTTTCATCTCAAAGTTCTGAGATAGAAACGATTTGACCTCCTCAATGACTTTGAGGTTTGTTCCGAATATCAGTATGTCATCAACATACAAGCACAGTATAACTACTTCGCCCCCACCATGGCGATAGTATACACATTTGTCAGCCTCATTAACAACGAAACCAACAGATGTCAGAGTTGTATTAAACTTATCATGCCATTGCTTAGGTGCTTGTTTCAGGCCATATAAAGATTTTATCAACCTACACACCTTTCTTTCCTGACCATCTATCACAAAGCCATCAGGCTGTTGCATGTAGATTTCCTCCTTTAGCTCTCCATTTAGAAAAGCCGTCTTAACATCCATCTGATGGACGAGAAGACCATGTGAGGCCGCCAACGAGAGTAATACTCGAATGGTGGTCAGTCTAGCCACAGGTGAATAAGTATCAAAGAAATCTTCCTCTTCTTGCTGGTCATAGCCCTTGGCCACAAGCCTAGCCTTGTACTTTTCAATCGTACCATCGGGCCTAAGCTTCTTTTTGAACACCCACTTACATCCCAGTGGTTTGCAACCATAGGGACGGTCAGTGATCTCCCATGTCCCGTTAGCCATGATGGAATCCATCTCGCTACGGACCGCATCCTTCCAGTAGTCAGCTTCTGGAGAGGCATACGCTTCTGAAATAGAAGTGGGAGTATCATCCACGAGGTACACGAAGAAATCATTACCAAAGGTATTTGCAGTCCTTTGTCTCTTGCCCCTACCAAGGGTTTCCTCGTCATCCTCCTCGGGATTTTCATCATGTGTTTGTTCATAATATTCCATAGGGATGGCAGGTTCAGGAGTCTCCTCAGATTCCTGTCTAGAAGTGCTTTGCATATCTCTCATAGGAAAATATCCTCAAAGAATGTAGCATCCTTAGACTCCATAATTGTACCGATCTTCTGGTCAGGTACCTCAGATTTCACTACTAGCAATCTATAGCCAACGCTGTTCTTAGCGTAGCCCAAATTAATGCAGTCCACGGTCTTATGTCCAAGCTTACGCTTTTTGGGGATCGGCACGTTGACTTTCGCCAAACAGCCCCAAGTGCGCAAGTACGAGAGTGTCGTCCTTCTCTTTGCCCATTTCTCATAGGGAGTGATCTCACTATCCTTTGTCGGAACTTTATTCAGGACATGACATGCCGTCAATATAGCCTCCCTCCACCATGCCTTGGATAAACCCGATGTATCTAACATGGCGTTAACCAAATCAGTTAGAGTACGGTTTTTCCGCTCGGCAACCCCGTTTGACTGGGGTGAATAGGGAGGCGTCCTCTCATGAATAATGCCGTGTTCCGCACAGAAGGAATCAAACTCACTCAAGAAGTACTCCCCACCACGATCTGACCGGCTCGTTTAATTTTCTTTTCAAGTTGATTTTCAACTTCTGCCTTATAGATTTTAAAGTAGTGTAGAGCCTCATCTTTAGTATTTAACAGATACACATAGCAATATCTAGTGGAATCATCTATCAATGTCATGAAGTATCTCTTTCCACCTTTAGTCAACACACCATTCATCTCATAAAGATCAGAATGTATGAGTTCTAATGGTGTCAGGTGTCTCTCATCCGCGGCCTTATGAGGCTTGCGAGGTTGCTTAGCTTGCACACATGAAAGGCACTTAGAACCTTTGGCTAAAGTGAAACTCGGGATTAAATCCAACTTGGCTAGCCGCGTCATAACACCAAAACTAATGTGACAAAGACGTGAATGCCAAACTTCAGATTCATTAACATTCGAATGAATATGGTTCACGACTTTATTACAAAAATCTGCGAGGGAAAGGCGGAACATCCCTCCGCTCTCATAACCTTTTCCAACAAAGAGTCCATATTTTGTAACAACTAATTTATTAGACTCGAAAACCAACTTAAACCCTTCTCTACATAGAAGGGAGCCACTAACGAGGTTCTTCTTGATGGCGGGGACATGCTGCACGTTCTTCAGCTGCACGATCCTTCCCGAAGTAAACTTCAGATCGACCGTGCCAACACCATGAACAGAAGCACTCGCGCCATTCCCCATCAATACGGACCCGTGACCTGTGACCTGGTAAGAAGTGAACAATGAAATGTCAGCACACACATGAACACCTGCACCTGTGTCCACCCACCAATCGTTGGGTTGAAACACTGAAAAAACAGTAAATAAATTACCGTACCCAGATGCACCATTCTCATTGTTGCCCACAATCATGTTGACAGACTTGGAGTCCTGTCCTGACTTCTTGTACTTGTTTGGGCACTTGTTGGCCCAATGTTCAACCGAACCACAAGTAAAGCAGCCCTCGTCCTTCTTGTTCTTCTTGAAGGTCTTCTTACCCTTCTTCTTAAAGTCGGTATTGTGTTGGACACCGTTCTTTCCCTTGGGCTTGTGGGAGTTGAAGTTCTTCTGGTTCACCATGTTGGCAACAGAAGTCCCTTCGGCCCCTTTTCCGTGCGAGTCTTTTGCCCTCGAATTCTGCTCAACACTCAGATGGCCAATGACATCCTCCACAGAGAATTCACGCCTCTGATGTTTCAGAGTGGTGGCAAAGTTCCTCCAGAAATTAGGGAGCTTAGCGATTATGCAGCCCGCGACAAACTTGCCCGGTAACTCGCACTTGAGAAGCTCAAGTTCCTTAACAATGCATATTATCTCATGAGCCTGCTCCAATACAGGACGGTTTTCAACCATCTTGTAATCGTGGAACTGCTCTATAATATGCATCTCGCTCCCTGCATCGGCGGCCCCGAATTTAGATTCGAGCGCCTCCCACAAGTCCTTGGCGACATGCACATGTAAATATGCGTCGACCAGTTTATCTCCGATCACGCTAAGAACTGCTCCGAGAAACACAACGGTAGCCTCCTTGAACGCCTTCTCCTGTTCAGGAGCAATCGTTCCCGTGGAGACACCGGTGACCCAGAACACGTTCATAGCCGTGAGCCATAACGTGGTCTTAGTCTGCCAACGCTTGAAGTATGTACCGGTAAACTTATCCGGTTTCAGTGCAGCGGCAAAGCCACTTGCCGAGAAATTCCTACACATAATAGGTTTTTGGATTGTTGAGTAAATAGGCAATTTCTCGATTAAATTAATCCATGAGTAAATCACTAGCATGGCATTGACTAAGTTGATGACGTACTGACTCTGATCTAAACATGCACGTACTAAGCAAACAGTAGACAAATCTACACATATTGCTAGTACTGCTAATATGAAAATAATCAGGAGCGGGATAAACGAGTTATACCCTCCAGTAGGCCACGCAGAGGCCGCGGCTTTGGTGGCAGCAGCGGCGTCCTCAGCGACCTTCTTGTCGGCTTCAGCTTTCTCGGCGGCGGCACGGTCGGCGTCGGTGGACATGGTGATGACGAAGGCGACGCGGACGTAGAGGAAGTAGACGATCGAAAGCGAGCAGTCGCGTAATCGCTGCCCAAAAACCTATTCGCCCCTCACCCCGTACAGGAACCAGAAGGGCGTGGTTTCGGAGACCTGCTCTCCCGTCGATCGTGTACGTAGCGGACGGGATGGAGTCACCGGCGGCAGCAGCAGCAAAGGAACGACGGTGGGCGTGCGCGTGAGCAGATGTGATCTGTTCGTGGCGGCTAGGGTTAGGAGACACCGCATACTTATAGGCGCAGCCGCATGGAGAGACGTGGGCTCGACCCACGTCCGAGTCCGTGACAGCCCACAATCCGACGTCTCAGATCGTGGCTCAGCTGTCAGAAAACTCTCCGTTAGTGACTGGCAAAAATAAGCGCGTAGGTGTGAGCTCGGCTCGGCTCAATCCCGCAACCCGCGGCGCGGCGCGGCGACGAGGCGGGCGGCGGAGGAGGAGTGCGCGAGGGCCTCTTCTCTTCTCAAGCTCCAATAGCATGTAGAAGAGAAACCCTTATAAACCACTCCAACTCTCCTTCCACTTCCGGGGTGGGACTAAACTTCCCACCACACCTAGTGCCATATAACCCACATGGGCCCTTAGAGATTTTTCAGAAATTGCAATATGGGCCTAGAGCCCATCTCAGATTTCAGCAGCAACTTCGCCGGCTCCACCGTCGCACTCCTGGCTCATCTTACCGGCGGTCATATGTGGCCATCCACCGAGTTGGAGTACAATGTTAAGCTCACAGTGGAGGTGAAAGCAGGAGTGCATGTTCTCCACAGGCGAGACAGGAGCCCCTTTTTCCTGGTGAAGTTCACTCCAGCGCCGCCACCTTACGGCAATGCCGCCTCAGTGTTGTGCGTAGATCCTGATGCCGCCGCCACCACGGAGAAGGGGCGCAAGTTCAGGTGCCAACTTGGCTCGAGCAACGTCGACCTGGATTGGCAGCAATATTCGCGTTTCCAGGTTAGGAGCACCACCCTCTCCGACGGGTGGCCACCGGCGGAGGACGGCGGTACCTTATATGTCGCGCCCAGCACCGACAGCATTACTGTCAGTATCACGAAGATAATGCGTGACACCCGTGGGAATGAGATCCAGCTGACGCCCATCCATATGAGACAAAGTACACTTCATCAGTGCTTTGAATCCCGTGGTTCATGCTAGATGATCAGCGCTGTGAATCCCTTTCAGTTGAGGCTCCTCTACTATATGCTAGGTGATTGATGTAGAATAATAATGTAGTGCTAAAACTAATGCATGCTAATTGAGATGGAGTCTGAAGAATTGCCTGTGAAGCAGTGGAATGCTACACCAGCTGAAAGTTCAGACCAACTTGCTAGTGTCTAAGATCTGGTAGAGATGTATATGACTGTCTAGTTAATTTGAGGCATTTCAAGGTATAAAGTACAAACTGCGTCTTTTCGTGTAATATTTATTCCTGGCAGGCAATGAATCTATGACTTTGGTGAAGTTTGTTCTGATCATTGCTACTACATTACCAGGAAAACACTCTACATGGCGCTGTTACAACCTTGTTCAGGAGATGGTGCATACATCTTCTATATCTAAATAGCTAGCCCCCACTAACATATTTCTCTCAACATGCAAGCATGCCACATCATCAAGCAACATGCATGGCAAAAGGCCCATCACAACATCCATTCATGCACATGAAAATGTCCACCTCAACATGCAAATATATATTAGATATTTTACAATAAAGCATATGGATTTGCAATTTTAGTTTTCGTAGTATCACTATTCACGTTCCATAGAAATCACATATCATCGAAATGTATTGCAAATATTCCCGCAACAACGTGCGGAGTATCATCTAGTATTCAAAACAAGCAAGCTATGTAGAGTGATTTTGAGTAGAAGGATTTTATTTAAAAAAAAAAGGAAGTTTGTGATTTCAAGTACCTCTCTGTCGTTGCTCACCAAACAGAGCCAGACTGGTCTACCAAATTCCATGCAGGATGCGCCTTCAGGCAATGAAATCCCTTGCCTTGCTTCAGCTTGCTGAAAACCGGAATTCCAGCAGTATTTGCTGTGAGAACTCGAGGGCAGCTAGCGATTCTACGAGCTTGTTGTGGTAGCATGATTATGTTGAATCTTCAAGGTCTTTGAATCCCAGGCCACCCACCCATGTTTTTTGGGTTCAGCAACTCACCTAGTCTATTCTGTTTACCACTTTGCGTCATCATGGCATCCTGCTAGGTCCACTGAAACATGATGCAGATAGTAACATGACATGGTGTTGCTTGGGCCAGCACCCTGATTAAGATTTATTTTTTTTTGCCGACATCTGAGAAACTTTCTTTTCCATCTACGCGGCCTTCTCAAGATCTTCTGAGGATGACGGTGCGTGCTTGTTCTACAAGCAAGCCATGTAGAGTGATTTCGAGTAGAGCTAAAAATAATCAATAGTAAGTTTGTGATTTGAGTACCTTTCGGTGGTCGCGCATCTACCAGATTCCATGCAGGATGCTTCTTCAGGCAATGAAATTCCTTACTTTGCTTCAGCTTGCAGAACACTAGAATTCCAGCAGTAACTGTCCATGAGAACTCAAGGGCGACAAAGCGATTCTACAAGCTTGTGGTGCTACCATCATGACGCTGAATCTATCAAGGTCTTTGAAGCACAGGTCACCCACCCATGTTCTTTGGGTTCAGCAACTCATCCCAACTCACCCAATCTATTCTGTTTGCCAGTTTGCGTCATGCTGCCATCCTGCAAGTGCTAGCTCCAACAAAACATGATGCAGATAGTAACATGACATGGTGTTGTAGTTTGTGTTGCTTGCGCCACCATCCTGATTAAGATTTCTTTGCCGACTTTGTTTTCCATCTATAGACTTTTGTTTTGATCTTCCTTATCAACAAGGACCTGCAAACACAAATATTTTTCATGCCTAGCTTTGGATAACAACCAGGGGCACAGGTACAAAGTTTTTTTTTTCTGAAAGAACTACAAGAGACTTACGACCACCTGAAGAGCTACAACGCTTATACTAGAGGGGCACCGATCAAACAAGGAACACACGTGTGAGATATTATTAGGTCTATAGAAAATCAAGTATACTTGAATTGGCGGTGCTGCACTGAAAGGCTGCACCAGCATAGATATCATAGCGGCAGTTCATCATCAGCTGACCATCCTGACCAAAAGAACAACCATGAGGCCATGGGCATGTGCAACCAGAACATTCTTTCAAGTAAATCAAACCGCAAGAGAACAGGCTCGGGCTCTCCAAGCAGTTAGGTAGGCTCCAGGGTAGGTGAAGCACAGGTTCACATGATCAATCGACAGCAAGTAGCCACTTGGCCAGTGCCGGTATGAACAACCATCAGGTCACAGCAGTTAGAGCACTTCTGCAAAAGGAAGTCATGCAACCCCGATGTGACGACCTTCAGTCAACCACAGATAGGAGAATCTGCAAAAAAGCAACACATTGTACTATGTAGACTGTAGACTTGCAGCTAAAACACACAATGTGCTTACAGCTCCACAACGATTTAGACCTCCTAAGATCCCACCATGGATTTGTGGTGTGCACTACCTCCACCTTATGCTAACCATTGATCCCGAGTCAAATTTAGATTGGCCGGCGGAGAGACACCAGCTGGTCTTTCACGGTACGCGGCAATGCCATGCATGCATCTATCTCAACCACACCTTATATATACCTTAAAACCTGATCTCTACAAGGTGAAAAGCAAAACAATTTTCTAGTTCAACATCAGCATTCCCCTTCAGTTCAGTACTCACTCAACCAAAAGTTCCCACAATGGAAGTTGTTCTGTCTGCGGCTGCAGGTGACCTTGTTAGCAGATTCTTCTCCTTTTTGATCGGGAGGTATTCAGAAGCGCCATGCTCGGAGGAGAAACATGCCGAGAGGTTGCAGCAACTCCTGCTAAGAGCTCAGATGGTTGTCGAGGAGGCGGATGGGAGGTACATCACCAACTCTGGTATGCTTCTGCAACTGAAGATGGTAGCTAGGGCTATGTACCATGGTTATCATGCACTAGACACCTTCAAGTGCAACCAACTAATCAGAGAGGGCACTAAGGAAGTGATGAGTTCTGGCTCATTTGCCTCATATCTTGCCACTCCCTTGAAGCGCTCCCGTGCAAATGCTGGTGTATCGAATCACCAAGTTGATAACAACTGTGACCTACAAGATGCCTTGTTAAATTTAGAGACCGTTGTTTCTAATATCACAGAGTTTGTCATACTTTTGGGTGGGTGTGAACCCATGTTTCGCAGACCCTATGACACATATCTTTATGTTGACAACTGTATGTTCGGTCGTTGGACTGAGAAGCAACAAGTTATCAACTTCTTGTTGCAGCACAACCCTCGTGCTTCTCCATCTGTACTTCCAATCATCGGTGGCTATCTAGTCGGGAAGAAAACTCTGGTAGCACATGTATGCAATGATGAAAAGGTCCGTAGTTACTTCTCTTCAATTTTGCACTTCAATGGAGACAACTTTCATATGGTAGAAACAGAAAGGTGCACAGGGAGGGCATTGGTCGTTGTTAAATTAGTTTCAGAGGTCAATGATGAGGACTGGAAATCATTTTACTGGGCAGTGACATCCATAAGCACAGAAAGTAAGGTTATAATCATTAGTAGGATGGAAAGTTTGACTAGATATGGTACTGTGAAGCCAATTCACCTAAGTAGATTACCAGATGAGGAGTACAGCTACCTCTTTAAGGCACTAGCATTTGGAAGTGCCCACAGTGAGGACCACCCAAAGCTGACACTGTTAGCAGGAGAGTTCATCAAATTGTTAGACGGGTCATTTGTGGCAGCATATTCACTTACCAATGGGTTGAGGACAAATCTAAGCCTTCAGTTCTGGCTCTCCATGTTGAAGAGATACAAGAATGTGACAAAGAACAACTTGTCAATGTTTGGTGAGCATCCATCAGACCGTTTCAAAAAACGATGTGCAGTAGACTTCACCAACTTTCTTCCCTTCCCCCGCTGCTCCACTACACCTTATGCCTCCTCGAACTGAAGCCAGGAAACTACCCAAGATAAGGATTGGAGAGATCATTGAGAATCCCTCCCTTCATCCTAAGGGTGACTTTGTATTAGTGACATGGGAATCACAGATACCTCCTTATACCGAGTTCAGTTACCATGTCCCGTATTGTGCTCAACAGCAGCCTAAAACAACCTTGCGGAGGAAAAGTGAAGCTACTATTTCTCTCTAGTGTTCTTTTCTTTAATATTATACCCAAACTTGTGGAGTTTGTTTTATGTTTTACTTCTTACAGTTGTGAAAGAACTATTCTATGTATATCGCTACAAGTACTGATTACGATTGTCAAGTTAAATTGTGTGTTGCATACATGTTTGCAATTCTTTAAGAAGCTAAAATTGCCTAGTTCTTTGGATATATGCAGGGGAAACAATTTGAAAAAATTACAGTCTAATTTATCAAAGTTAAGTCATTGCCAGTGGAGACTAAAAACACTAAATTCCAATCAAACTTAATTTTCTAGAGTAAATTGCAGTTCACACCAGATAACTTGCCACTTGTTTCAGTTGAGAATTGCGATAGATCCTGGAGAATCAGTGGTGCAGCAATGAAATGCTACACCAGCTGAACTGAAAGTTCAGAACGACTTGTAACCTACTAATATGTGGTGAAAAGCCTTGTTCAGCATGGCGCAAACTAGTTTGTGGTATGACCAAAGGCCAAAACAAGCCTTGTTCAAAACAAGCAAGCCACATAGAGAGTTTTGCACTGAAAATGATAATTCCATGATCTAGTTTGTGGTATGATCAAAGGCCAAAACAAAGGACAATGCAAAATGAAGCTCACCTCAGATTATTCCAGTCTCAGGGAAGCCTGCAAATCATCATTAGTTGGGCCTTCTAAGCGATCAACAAGGCCGGAAGAGGAGAGTCTTGACGCCTGATCAATCAAAAAATACCACAATGTACCCTAAAAAACCACAACAACGACAACAATGGCTTATGTCAGTCTTAGCAATTACAGCTAATGCAGCAAAGGTGTGGCAGCAAACTAATGTCCCAGATATGGATAAATGGACCAAACCTAATACAAGGTACGAAATTGCTTTGAACCAAAGAGGCCCTAAACTCTTTATTCTTTACAGTACTATTTACAGTTTACATTAATAGTGTACATGGGGACATCAGCTTTCGGGAGACCATATTAATTTACACTTCAAGAATAAGGTCTAGTCATTATGGTATTCAAAACTTCGTATAGAAACGAATCATCCATTGCACCATGATGCCATCTCCTGTCCTGGGAAGATTCACCTCCAGGAAATGTTATTGTGTTGATCAATTCATTCCCATTAACTCTTGCACGCATTTCAAGTCTGCTCTGTGAGCTCGGTAAGTGTAGCTCACACAGCACATCCCATCTGGCCAGCGCGCAACCTGAAAACCCAAGGATCTTCCCGGGCACATGCAGATCCATCACATGCGCATCATTTCAATGCCCCTTTCATCCTGTTCTCAATTTTGTAATCATGCCGGCCTGCAAACCGTTGGAGCTGGTCGTACCCAGCAAGAACTCCAGCTCCTGCCATTCCCGAGAGGATATTTGCACCGACCCCTCTGAATAGAGTGAAGAACCCTTCGGTGGAAACAATCTGTTTTACGGCATGGAAGGCGCTCCTATATTTGAATGGCTGCCCTGAAGTTAACATCATTCTTCGTCGGAGTGTATCAAATGGATAGGCACAGGCCCCAGAGAATGTAGTTATTGTCCATCCCAAGGCAAAACTGGCCAGAAAATTTCCCTGCAAAAGTATCCAATAATAAATGTGTCAAACTGGTCTCGTGGGAACCTCATCTGTGAGATGCAGATGACACAAGAATGATGTTACCTCCAACGGCCCTACTAGTACAATAGGCTTCATGGTGTCGTAGATGCCAAAATAAAGGCCCCGATATAGAGTAATACCCACAATAGACACACTGAAGCCTCGGTACAATCCACGAATACCATCAGTTGCAAGTGTCTTCTTGTAGACATCTAGCAACCCCCTGAACTGACGTTTGTTCGCTTGAGATTCAATCGCGTCAGTGGCTAGCCGTGTCCGTGCATAATCCAGATGGTACAGCAGGGATGATGTTGTAGCTCCTGCAGCACTGCCGCATGCTACATTTCCAGCTAGCCATTTCCATTTACCGTCTTTCTCCTTGTCATAGCCAAAGAAGCTCTTGAAGTAGCCTTTGAATGCAAAGTTGCAGGCCTGCACAGAAGGTGCGCGAGTGAGGTTTCATTCCATTTTTGAACAACAAAGTTTTTCATGACAGCAGAGTGTTTCCTCACATCAACAAGTTAAGGGTATATGCATGTACTCTTGACTCTGGAGTCATGTTTGATAGTTTAACATGAAACGGGATGTGATTCTCACTCTTAGTTATTACACAGAACCTGCAGAAATAATTGTGATAGCACGAGCATAAGTTTCTTCTGCATTAGCAAACTATCCGCACACTAGCTATTTCCCTAATTCCACTATGTACAGCACCCATCAGAATCCCTTGTTGAGACATGTGTGGAGGGTACAAACATGTAGCTCAGGATCATGTTTGATAGTTCAGCATGAAATGGAATGCAGTTCTCACTCTTAGCTTTTTCACAAAACCTGCAGAAAATAATTGTAACAGTGGAAGCATAAGTTTATTCTGCGATAGCAAACAGTCTGCACACTAGTCATTTCTCTAGTTTTACTATATAAAGCATCAATCAGAATCCATGATCAAGGACATGCTATAGAACTTCAGAGATTGGTCGTACAGATAAAAGCAGCAAGTTTGAACAGTATTGACCGAAATATGATTCAGCTGCATAATCGTTATCAGACTAGACCCTGTGTGGCCATGAGCCCGTGATGTTCCTCGGCCATCTTTGCTTTTTCCAGAAAGTTTGTGCCCTTGCGGTGTGGGGTACGCATCATGGATGTGAATGCCGAGTCTTAATTATTCATATTGCAAGGGGTGGAACGATTTTGCATTATTGGAAGACACGAGGACGTCTTTGTGTTTTGTGATAAATCTGGCAGTACTTCTTCACACATTATCAACGAAAAAAATAGCGCGCTATTTCGGAGTTTAAACTTCGCTATAGCGTATTTGAGGGTGCCACGTTATATTTTAGCCATTTTACACGCTATGCTGCTATTTACGTTATAGCGTGCTGTAACGGCGCTAAACGCAAAAACGTTTCAGCGTTTTTAGCGTGGAACGATCGAAACACAGCAGGCGCTCAGCAGATAGCAGCCCTGTGTGGCCATGAGCCCGTGTTGTTCCTCTGCCATCTTTGCTTTTTCCAGAAAGTTTGTGCCCTTGCGGTGTGGTGTACGCATCATGGATGTGAATGCCGAGTCTTAATTATTCACATTGCGAGGGGTGGAACGATTTTGTTTTGGCAGTACTTCTTCACACATAACCGATCAGATTCTAAGCCACTCATGCTTTCCCTGTGCCAGATATAAATTTATAACTAGCCTTGCGAAAGCGAGAGACACTATGTATTATGTGGTGAGAAAAAGTTGGGAGCTACCAGCCAGTCAGACAGCGCCTCACTACCTCAGAGTCGTGAGCAAATTCGAGGGCCACAGAAAATACGTGTGGGTGAAGCGAATTACACAAATTAGCCTCACTCGATCCACTGCATCAGCACATTTCTACACTAAATCGATTGACTAAAATCAGATTTTGGATGCACAAGTAGGATTGCGTTGCTTGCTAATTCTGCTGCTGAAGCCTGCCTGAATGCAGGTATGGCAGGCATCATGATTCAGACAGTCCGTTAATCAGACGGGTGGATTCGTCAGTCGAGAATGTGGATGGATCAAGGGAGGAAGGAAGGAAGGGGGGAAGGGGGGGCTGACCTGGGTGGGGAAGTATCGGATGACGTTGGCCTGGTTCCCACGCCAGAGCGCGGCGGCGCCCTCCTCGCGGAGCACGCGGGCGAAGGCGTCGGCGATGCCCCGGTAGGGCCGCGTGAGGGCGCCCCGGCGCAGCATCTCGGCCTGGTTCTGCAGCAGCAGCTTGACGCGCTCCACCGGCGCCGCCCCCGTCTTGGCCACCACCGCCGCCGCGCCGCCCATGGCGAAGTCGGCCGCCACCCTGGAGGGCGACCGGAGGCGATGGGGCGGGTGGTGGGCGTCGGCGCCGTCCTTCCTCGTGGCCGCGGCAGCGGCGGCGGCGGCGACCATTGGTGGAGCGGCGCCGCGGGAGAGAGTTGGTGGTGGTGCGTGGCGTGGGGGATTTCCATGGCCTGATTTTTTTGTGATTATAATCAAAGGCCGGGACGAAGAAAAGAACAAAACGAAGCTCAGCTGTAGTTAACTGGGCCTTCTTCTATGTGGACTTCGGGGCTTTGAGAGGGGGTGTGTGAATCTCTACTATTAAAGCAGAATCGAACGTCGTGATGGTTCGACCTCCTTCTTTCCACCGACACATCCTCTCTCGCTACCCTGTGATCGCTACTCCCCCACAGCCCCGCCTCGTGCGATCCACGCTCGTTAGAAAAAAAAAGAAAAGAAACAACCCACGTACCCACGTCCCACACCCATCGCCCCCAAACCCCAACCCCCTCAATGCCGATGCCGCCTCTCTCCCCAGAAAAATCGCAGCCGCCTGCCTTGTCCTTCCTCGCTCGACTCGGCTGATGCGACGAGGACGGATGACTCCTTCTATCATCTCACCCACGACCTCCCGCTTTCTCGCCGTCGACCCCTGCTCCGTCTCCGCTTGCCATCCTTCGGTTTCTCGCTAGCAACCCCTACGCCGTCTCTGCCTGCCATCCCCTTTCCCCGAGATGACTTCCACGGCAGCCAGGGAAGTTGGGAACCTCACCGATGCTCATGGCCTGACTACACTTGCCGACCAAGGCCGTCGACCGCTTACAGCAGCCCGGCTAGGTTTCTGGTTTATGTCATGATTTAGTACTACTATCTTAACATCCTTGCAGGAAGAACAAGGCCATGGGCATGAGTATCTAGCTCCACCTTGACCACTCCAAATTCCGATTTGAGTCTGTTGCGGGCATGAACCACCCAAGGCAAGGTTGTCCCCTTGGGAGGAATATCTTATTGAGGACGCGATGTTATAGGTGCGTCGATCTCCATCCTCTCCTTAGTTTTCGCCATGTTCTTGCCCGTGCGTGCAGCGCGTGTTGCTCATGCATTCCAGAATTTTTGGTAAGCTATGCCATTCTTTCCCATTACTTGGATCTTACTTGCCTTGTCCTTTGACACAGTCGTGATTCATTCGTTGTTTTGACTTCTGAGTTGTGTTGTGAGATTAATTTGGTGCAGATTACAATTTCAATGGAGGATGAAGATTTTTCAGATCAAGTGGATAATAAATGATTCTTTAGATTTTTTTTGTTCCGACACAAATATATGACATGGGTCTAATGGCAGATTGATTAAAACCTTTGTAAACAGTATACACTGAGAATTGCTATATCAATAATTCTTTCATGGGAGTTGAAATAAAATCCTTGGTAGTTATGAACCTGGAAAAGGCTTGCTCGTTTTTATTAATTTAGTTTTTCAAGTTCTTGGACAAAATGTTCGGAAACATGTTCGTGTTATCTGAAAATCTAAGGAGAGGATGATCCTTGGTCAAGATATATAAACCACTAGCAGATACTGAAACCAATGTTTGAGTTGTCCCTCTTAACAAACAGGGTGATTTTTTTTGTTCCGACACAAATATATGACATGGGTCTAATGGCAGATTGATTAAAACCTTTGTAAACAGTATACACTGAGAATTGCTATATCAATAATTCTTTCATGGGAGTTGAAATAAAATCCTTGGTAGTTATGAACCTAGAAAAGGCTTGATCGTTTTTATTAATTTAGTTTTTCAAGTTCTTGGACAAAATGTTCGGAAACATGTTCGTGTTATCTGAAAATCTAAGGAGAGGATGATCCTTGGTCAAGATATATAAACCACTAGCAGATACTGAAACCAATGTTTGAGTTGTCCCTCTTAACAAACAGGGTGATTTTTTTTGTTCCGACACAAATATATGACATGGGTCTAATGGCAGATTGATTAAAACCTTTGTAAACAGTATACACTGAGAATTGCTATATCAATAATTCTTTCATGGGAGTTGAAATAAAATCCTTGGTAGTTATGAACCTAGAAAAGGCTTGATCGTTTTTATTAATTTAGTTTTTCAAGTTCTTGGACAAAATGTTCGGAAACATGTTCGTGTTATCTGAAAATCTAAGGAGAGGATGATCCTTGGTCAAGATATATAAACCACTAGCAGATACTGAAACCAATGTTTGAGTTGTCCCTCTTAACAAACAGGGTGATTTTTTTTGTTCCGACACAAATATATGACATGGGTCTAATGGCAGATTGATTAAAACCTTTGTAAACAGTATACACTGAGAATTGCTATATCAATAATTCTTTCATGGGAGTTGAAATAAAATCCTTGGTAGTTATGAACCTAGAAAAGGCTTGATCGTTTTTATTAATTTAGTTTTTCAAGTTCTTGGACAAAATGTTCGGAAACATGTTCGTGTTATCTGAAAATCTAAGGAGAGGATGATCCTTGGTCAAGATATATAAACCACTAGCAGATACTGAAACCAATGTTTGAGTTGTCCCTCTTAACAAACAGGGTGATTTTTTTTGTTTCTTTACAAATATATGACATGGGTCTAATGGCAGATTGATTAAAACCTTTGTAAACAGTATACACTGAGAATTGCTATATCAATAATTCTTTCATGGGAGTTGAAATAAAATCCTTGGTAGTTATGAACCTAGAAAAGGCTTGATCGTTTTTATTAATTTAGTTTTTCAAGTTCTTGGACAAAATGTTCGGAAACATGTTCGTGTTATCTGAAAATCTAAGGAGAGGATGATCCTTGGTCAAGATATATAAACCACCAGCACATACCGAATCCAATGTTTGAGTTGTCCCTCTTAACAAACAGGGTAATGTCAGAGTATAAAATTCTGAAACGAATATTTCATCTAGCCGTGCCTTTGGCAGACAACAATACGTGTGCCTTTGGCAGACAGCAATACGTGCACGTAGGAAACCTCACTTGCCTTGAGATGGATTGAATCTTATAAGTAGCGTAGGTAGCTAAAGCTAGCTCAAATCGCTGGATTGATTGATGGATTAGCAAGATACACATATATGAAAGATGTTTGGATAGCCACTGGAAGGTAATTAAGGTGCCTTGTATTCATATTTCTTCAACTCACGGTGGTTACAAGCTATGTTTATATTTCTTCAACTCACGGTGATTACAATCAAGGAGCCACATGCATTTATATACGCTTATATAGCACCTGACTAAGTGGAATTAGATTTCTATACTACTTGGGTAAGCAAACCGTGCTTACCTCTAACAATCAGTGAGATCTTGAGGCACCAAAAAGAGAGGACTAACTGATTAAGTTATCTCTTTTAAGTTATCTCTTTTAAGTTATCTCTTTCTTAACACCATTATCTGCTGCAGGTAGTTGAATATATACAATTTTTGCAAGAGAGAAAAAAATTAATTGTGTTCGGGTGAGCCCAGATACAACACATCCCACATTTTGTTTTTCATATGATCTCTACTTAACTACAAGGTAGCCAGTTGAAGGATGCTACATTATGATGTTTTGCTTTGTCACTAAGCTTGATGACTTAAACTTTACCGGCATTAGAATGAAACTTTAGTTATAGTGTTATATATGGGATATGAGGCTGTAGGAGTAACATGATTCGTTTCTGTGGGTTGTGGTTGCAACTTGGATGCATAGGAACAGTAATTTGGCTGCTGAGGTCTCAAGGTAAGGAAAAAAGAAATATTGTCCCATTGTTTATCTTTTGTCTGGTTATGGTCATAGTGTATTTTAAGCCCATATTATTTTCTATGGCCGTGAATTATATATTCACATGTATGTAGAAACAGTAAGATTAAGTTTGTTTTAGCCTACAAATGGGTGCTCCAGTTTCTGCTAATGTTTGCTTGCCTATAAATTTCCTTAAAAAGACATGCTATTTTATAATTAGAAGTGTCCTCTTAATATTACTCATATTTGAATCATTTACAGCAGATAATGCCTTTGACATTGAAAGATCTTGCATCTTATGAGGCTACTAATAGGAGAAATGTCGCTTTCTGTGTTGGCGAGCTATGTAAGAACGGTGGTGCTGCAGCACTGAAGTACGTAGCAAGGGGGAAATGACTACTTACTTGAAACCTGTTGTGCATGATTTTTTTATTATGTTCCAAAAGCCTAGCTGCATATCAATGCACATTAATTGATACATGTATCATTTTCTCCACTGATTCATATTCCATTATTTTTATGAAAGGCAACGGTAAGCACTTTTCACTATCAATCCTAGAGTAAGATGCCTGGTGAGGAGTAGTTGATGAAAACAATTTGGTTACCACAACTCTTATTAGTGGCAAGTTGTAGTATCTGAATTGCTGCAGTGTTCTTTCATAGTCTTTCTTATGAGCTCTTTTATTTCTCATGGAGTGGCTGACCTATGTAGTGTTCTAAAATACAAACTGCTGGGCAAGCATATTAGCATATGCAAGTATTTCCATTCATCTTAGAAAGACTGGAAATGATGAAGAACTGTCATGCAAGCATATTGGCATCAGACTTCATGTGAGACATAAGTTTACATCATCAAAGTATTAAGATAGTTAAGTAGATTACTTGAAATTGGAAGAAATTGCTCTATGGAATAACACTCTACGTGTGATGTGCTTATTAAACAGGTACATAAGTTCATTCAAGGGTTCGCCATAAATTTTCTATGGTTGTCTTAAGTCATGGACTACTAATGATATCTAAATCTAGAGGTTGAACTCATATTATACGTTGAGTGCTGTCGATTTTTTCGAGAGAATAACGAGGCACGGTACCTGCTCTATTCTTCGTGCATAACTACGTATGCATTTGTACCTTATCATATACAGTTTCAAAAAGCATACCTTTTTTCATTTCTCATCACACTGATTTATATGCTGTAATTACGCTACAATCGATTGCGCCAAAGAGAGCCACCGAATTTGGCCAGTGAATAAAACACATATTGATGTTTCTGAGGTCAGCTGGGAGGTGAACAACATGGACAAGCAGTAATTAGCCCAGGCTGGTACTCGCTGGGCTGAAGAGCCATGCCATCCTTGTTGTGTATAATTTTGATTGCATCGATGGGACTCACCGTGTTGCGATGATTCTTTCACTAGCCAAATTATTTGAGAGGCCCGAGTATTTGCTGCCTATCGGCATCGCGAACGAGATAGGCAAGGAGAACAAGAAGAAGAACAAGAGCATGAACACTCGGCAAAGTGGCTACGACTGTAAGGTGACAATAGTAAAAATATTATATGAGAATTTTTAGTAGATATACGAGTGAGAAGAGATGTGGATTTGGAGCAATATTCACACTGGGTCATGTAGCCATTGTGAAGTATGATGATGTATATTGTACCCACTAGGAGGGAGGGAGAGGGGGAGGGGAGAGGGAGGAGAGAAGGGGAGGGGGAGAGAGAGGTTTGAGTGGTGAGAAGATGTTCCATTCGTACTATTGGGGACTTCAACATTTTATTCTTTGGGTATCCTTTGAAGAGTTATGCATTTAACAATCAATGCAATGTCAGTTTTACACAAGTTCTTAGTTTTCCTTTTAAAACTATATATATCTTTTGAAGTCAAAATTGAATGTTAATCACAAATAGGAAGCGGGACACAATGACTTGCCTACAAAAATGATGGAAGGACCAACGATTTGAGATGGTATCAGTGCTTGGAGCAACCGGGAAAGATGGCAGCCATGCAGGCATCGCTACAGAGGGTCAGGGAGGATAACAAAAAGGAGGGATAAACATCACGTTCACATGGTCTGTGACGATAGGGGAGCACGGGGACAAGAGCTCCATCATCGACATCAATGTAAATGTTGTGAAGTACAAGATATTTGATCAATGTGTCTATACTTGAGTTAATTTGTTATTCCGTGGCAACACACGGACAATCAACTAGTGTTCACTAAAGGGTGGATTTTAACCCCTAAAAAGATTAAAGGGTGGATCTTATTGATTTAAAAATGGAGTGGGAAGCATTAAGAGGATACAGACATAAAGAACACACATCCAGTCTCCGCTGAATTAGAATGCGCACAACCAACAGTAACATACGTAAAAAAACACGCCGGCAAATAGTAAAGTTTGATAATATAAAAGTTATGTGTATGCGAGGGGAAAAAGAAATCTGGTTCTGCAATCGACAAACTACAACAATTATCGTAGCCTCACCAACCATCTCATGAAATCACATAGACAACGAGATTCTTCAACAGCAACGCCTTCATGAAGGAAGTGGCACTCAAGCAATTGGCGGAGAGAAATCCTCACAAAGACCATTCGGTGACCCCCGCAATTAAAACGCAAGAACAGCACCATGTAATCATACTTCATTAACCAACAATAATGTGATGACTACAGTGTAATCACTTCCATGCACTTTGTTTTCATAATAAAATCATGTAAATTGCATAACTTTGAATATGCAAACGGAAGCGTGCGGATGATTAAGCCCAACTGAAGAAATCAAAAATGCACAATTGATTCACACGCAGGGGAGACATCATTGGACACACACAGGGCATCAAATTTTGAGTCAATGGATTCATCCATGACTTTTTTGTTGGGTTCAAGAGGTCGAGTACCTGTAAAGCCCTACTTGATCTGCTAAATTTTGTTGGTGTCATCTGCACCCAATGCTTCTATGCTAGCTCCGCCTCAGTCCAGAGCCCTAGCCCATAAAGTCAACAACGTGAACAATCCCCATCCAAACAGCGACACACCGTCGATGATGAGTACGAGATAGAGAATCTTCTTGCCGGTGTTGTGTTTAAGGAACTTGAGTACAACGGCACCGAGATCCGCTATGGAAAATCAAAAAGAGAGGCGGTGTATATAAAGGAAAATGATACTAGTTCACGGTGAGGACGACAGAGTCTAGTGCTGCAAAGTAAAATGATGCGTAGCTGGGCCGCAGTGGCGGAGCCTAAAAAAATTCAAACGGGTTCACTATTCAAGGCTGGGGCCAGCCCCCTCCCCCCCCCCCCCCCCCCCCCACACACACACACACACAAAAAAAAAATGTACATGTTGTAACTTTGATTGTTTCTACAATCTCATACTCTCACACAAATTATAACACTCAAAGAATAACATAAGGAACTGAGAAATATCGTATCTAATAGTTACATAAACCTATTAGATGGATGTACACACAGGCGGACGGCTGGGATGACCGATCCATGGGTAATCATCACCGGCCAATGAGTATTCAGCGATCGACTAACCAGTGTATGGTCCACCACGACCATGACTACTAAAGGTCGACCACTATTGACTGAGTTTTTTCCCCAATTTTGTTGTTGTTCTGCTCTGCCTACATCTCGTGGTTTGTTGTGATGAGCTAGAGATTGATGATTGTCTGCGTCAGCCGATACCACACCTAGTTGTATGGTTCATTTTTTTTCTATCTACAAGCCATGCTAGTAGCAACTTCCTGGGTTCTATTTATGTTCATGCCACATCAAATAAGCTCTGATCTGTTTCATCAAAGTGGTGCTATTTACCACAGCTATTTACTTTATATATAAAAGATGAATGCATCTTCTTCTTTACATATGTGTGTCAAGGATGAATGGCATTCACATGAATGAATGATTTACTCACTAGTAGTAAAGTGTACAACATAGCTATTTACTTTTTTTATTTATGGCTAGCCTAGCCTAGCTATGTGTGCGTGTGTGTTTTTTGGGCTCAGACTTGTGATGTCTGTGACATTTCCTAATTTATGTTTTGACATCTACTTTTTCATACATATTGTACATTTTTCGTATACATCTAAAATATTTTTATGTCTGTTTAACTTTTTGTAAATACAAACTTATTTCAAATACATGTTTTGAAATAAAATCTGTACATGATAACACTTTTCAAGTACACGTTGAAAGATTTTTTTAATGTACGCAATGTTTTTGAAAGTATGCAAACATTTTTTTATATTTATAAACATTCGTTTAAATGTCACAAACATATTTTTTAAACACGTAAACACTTTTTAAAATGCAACCTACGTATGTTTTAATCACACGGACATTCATTTACATTGTATAACACTTTTTAAACTGTCATGTAAACTTTTTGAAACACGTGAACATTTTCAAAATGTCACATCCTAACTAAATTATTTTTTTATAATATGTGTACTTGGTTATTTTCAGAACATAACAAAGAGGAAGAAAAGATGCTGCATGACATCAGCTTGACGAAACACATGGTTAACAAGCCGACTCACTACCAGCTCACTGTAAGCGACACGATCTTGTGTCTCGCAGCAAGCGAGATATAAACTAGCCCCCCATGGGACCCCAATCAGTTAGCTACATCGATGCTCTATCTTTTCACCTTTAGAGGTTCTGCGTGGATTGTTGGTGTTCTTTATTGCTCTCTCTTCTTATTCCAAACAAATATACAACTGGTGTTTCTAAGAAAAACATAAAAAAAATCGAAACGAAGGCAAAAGATTTGGCTCATCCACTAAAGGAGAGACTAGAGTTTAGAGTATTACAAAACACCCACAAAAGCGACATGACAACTACTCACCCGATAACAAGTTTCTTAGCACCCGCGGTAACCCAAAGCTTGGCCTCCTTCAAGATGATGGTAAGGAGAGTAGACGGCGCGCGGCATGCTTTTGCGTGGAACACTCTATCATTTCTTTCATTCCAAATGGTCCAAGAGACAAGCATGATGTGGGAGGCCATGGCACGCCAATTAGGATTGTTGTTGCCAGTTCTCTTGCCCCACCGTGCGTCGACGGTTTCATCAAGGTGCCATGTGGAGGTATCCATGTGATTCAAGCCAAGCTTCTCGATGATGGCCCTCCAAAGCGTAATCGTGTTGAGACATTTGAAGAAAAGATGAGCACGTGTTTTTTGCGCTTCCTCTTTGCAAGGTATTGCGCTCAAACAACCCTTCTCAAAATGGAATGACAATGAGAATACATGCATAAGCATTCGTTTTTGCTAACGACAAGTTTTGCCTAAATTTGCAACCGGTGTCGATCAATATACGCATCCTGAGATGGACAGGGGCATCGCCACGACGCCAAGCCATGAGCACCCTGGAACCGGGGGACGACACGGCAGCGGCGTTGCCGGCGAAGGGGGAGTCGCGGGTTGACAGGTTCGAGTGCGCCGGAAAGAGGGGACGGAGAAGCATAGGCGTTCGGACCATTACAAGAGACATGCACTGGGCATCGGCTCTGGCATCGGCTCTGGCATCGCATGGCATCCAGACGGAGACGGGCGGTGCTGCCGGTCATGGCATTTGCGAGGGGAATCCAGTGCCGGAAAAATCAACTACCGCAATACATTTCGAAAGCAACTTACAAACAACCAGTGCATCATGAGAATTTTACTTAACAAAGCATACAACAGAATTGGAGGGGGCAAGGCAAGGTTTGCCGACGCCTACTCACGCATGCTCGGCGCCAGTCCACCTGCTCGCCACCTCGTCCAGCGCGGCCGTGGCGGCGCCTCCCTCGAGGAGGCCTTCAATGGCGGCCTTCTGCAGCGTCGCCACCTTAGCTCTCACCTCGGCGCCTTTGCCTGGGCCAGCCATCACCTCCCTCACCGCCGCGGCGATCTCCTCCTTCCTCTTGGTCGCCGGCACGCGCACGGCGGCCCCGACGCCCTCCGAGAGCATCACGGCGTTCTGCCGCTGCTCGGCGAAGAGCGGCCACGCGACCATGGGCACGCCGTGCACCAGGCTCTCCAGGACCGAGTTCCACCCGCAGTGCACCAGGAAGCACCCCGTGGCCTCGTGAGCCAGCACCTCCGTCTGCGGCGCCCACGACGGCACCAGCAGGCCCACGCCCTCGGTCCGCTCCACGAACCCCGCCGGGAGGTACGCCAGCGGGTCCTTCTTGCTCTCCGCGTCGTAGTAGTTGGCGTTGACGGCCCCCTCGTCGCTCGGGCTCCGCACCACCCACAGGAACCGCTGCCCGCTGAGCTCCAGCCCCAGCGCCAGCTCGTGCATCTGCTCCGTCGGCAGCGAGCCCCCGGAGCCGAACGAGACGAAGACGACGGATTTCGGCGGCTGCCGGTCGAGCCAGTCCAGGCACGCGGCGCGCGGCGCGTCGCTGGCGACGGGCGCGGCGTCGGTGCGTATGATCGGACCGATGCTGTACACGGGAGGGCGGCCGGGCTCCGGGCGGCCGAGCACCGTGGCGGCGTCCGGCTCGAGGACGTCGAAGGAGTTGACCAGGATGGCGTGGGCCTCGCGGTAGCGCCTGCCATGGTGCACCATCCACCTGTAGCTCGGGCTGGACTTGTCCTGCAGCGGCGAGAGGATGTCCGCCCCCGGGATGGGCACGCAGCCGGGGAGCCGGACGGGCTCGGCGAGGTCGCGGAACTCGCCGGGCATGGAGACGTCGAGCTCCGGGAGGTGGAGGATGAGGGTGAGCCCCTGGAGGTTCCCGGGGAAGAAGAGGCACCTCCTCGGCACGCCGGCGGCCACGGCGGCGTCGAACGAGTCGGCCCCGAAGAGGTCGGCGAAGTAGGCCACCAGGCGCGTGGTCTCCATGAGCCGCGAGAGTACCTCGGTCAGCGCCGGCACCAGCCGCACGCACTCCTCGGACATGAGCATCTCGATGGAGGCGTCGGGCGGCAGGTCGGAGAGGTCGACGGGCGGGAGGGAG
This sequence comes from Triticum aestivum, assembly GCF_018294505.1. Classification (NCBI taxonomy): domain Eukaryota; kingdom Viridiplantae; phylum Streptophyta; class Magnoliopsida; order Poales; family Poaceae; genus Triticum; species Triticum aestivum. The sequence continues at coordinate 26,520,088 of NC_057800.1, read as the reverse complement.
AGGGAGGAGATGGCCGGCGGGAGGGAGGCGAGGAAGGCCCGCTGCGTGGCGGAGGCCGTGGAGGCGAAGGTGATGAGCGTGGCCTCGACGGCGTGCCGCGCGGCCAGGCGCTTGGCCAGCTCGGCGAGCGGGATGAGGTGGCCCATCCCGGGCGTCACCAGCATCGCCACGTGCGGTGGCCGGCGAGCCCCGGCCGCGCCGCCGCTGACGCCGTTCGCCTCCATTGTTGCGCCCGCCGCTGATCCCGTGTCTCTTTCTCGGGAGGAGCAGATTCTCCGGGCGTGCGATGGTCTGATTTGATGTACGCGGGCGGTGGTTTGGCTGGAGTGATGTGCTACGGGTGGGGTTTTATAAGTTTGTGGCGCATTCCTACCAACCAAAAGTTCTATTTTTATACTGCACCAACTAAAGTTACTCCAGATACCAATCACCAAAACGAAATTTCTCCGCGGCGGCTACGCGGCCACGCACGGGCGCTTTGCGGTATACAAAGTCCTTGCTGTATTCCCAACTTCCAACAGCTCTATTTTGTACTCCCTCTGTAAACTAATATAAAAACGTTTAGATCATTAAAATAGTAATATAAACACTCTTATATTAGTTTATGGAGAGAGTATAAGTTTGTGGTGCATTGCTACCTACCAAAAGTTCTAGTTTTATTCCAAATAATTAGAGGAGATACCAACCATTTATACGGAAGATTCTCACCGGCGGCTACGCGGCCGTGCAAGGGTGCTTCGGGGTTTTATTATAAGTTTTTGGTGCGTTCCTCCCTTCCAACAGTTCTATTTTACAAAGAACAAAACTTTCATTTAAACAGATTCCCCCCCTGGCGGCTAAGGGTGGTGGTTTAAAACTTTCTCTCCTCTTCTCTTTACTAGGTGGGGCAAGTGGCGGAGCTTCGTGTAGACCAACGGGGGCAATGGCCCCCCCTTAACTTTTATTACAACCATTAACGAATATGTTATATTTTACGAACTCCAAAAGTTGTGACAAGAATTCTCGGAAGCCAGCGCTACAATTTCTAAAGTGTCCAAAAATGAAAAATTACCAAACCTAAAATGCCCACAACATAAATCAAAAACGAAAAATAGCCGTGGAGAAATGGCCATGCCGGGCTCGTGGCACAGGTGACAGCCACAGGCCTGTGGAACGGACAAACGCCAACTAGCCCAGTTGCACCACTGCCATTTCTTTCTTTTAGTCAAAACGCCGGATGATCGATCACTGGTACTCCATTAGTTTTAGTTATGTTCTTCTGTACTTTTGTTCTTTTATTTAGAATGCAACTTGAAACAATTTGATTCGGAAGATCAGTTCTGAATGCAACTTGAGTGTCAAAAATTGGAGTTTAAGGCTGGCCTCTCAGCGTGTACGTATTTTTAACGACTCTTATCCTGCTGTAAAACAGTAGTATAAGTTCTGATGACCTGTGCATCTGCACCGCTAGATTGAATAACAATTGGTTTGTCTGGCAGGTCAAATAATCCTTGCTGTTTGATTCCTATCTTCAGATATGGTAGATCAAATAGATTGATTTTTTATTTTTTTTAAAGGAGGATGATCCCCGGCCTCTGCATCTGGGAGATGCATGCGGCCACTTTATTGATTATTCTGGAGGACCTCACAAAGTATCACAACAATATGCCTGAATCCGTCATCTTAGCAACATATGCCACTACTCCTATCCATATGATGAAGGGGTGCCAACTAGGCCAAATATCCAGACCACTCACTTAAGCCTATCATCAAAAGCCAGAAATCCCCAGTCGAGCCACATACCGGGTCTAGGGCATAAACTGATCTGACGCACTCACATGTGTCGTCGCCGCCATATTCCACAGGTCCGTCTTCAGAGCAGATATTGAGGCTTCTACCTTGTCAGGCCCCTCGACCATCGACGTCACCATGATGCCAGACAGCTACCTCCTCCTGCGCGAGTCCATCACCGCGCATCGGGCGACGAGTCGCCACTGGGCCACGCCGCCGAGATCCGCCATCATCAATGTGTAGGATGAAGCACCGCTCCACCAAAAAAGCCGCCCATTGGCCCCCCTATCCCGTGTACGCCTCCAAGAATGACGCCCCTAAGGAGGAAACGACACCAACGCGTCGCCGTCATCTGATCTACTGATTTAGGGTTTCCCCGGAGGTAGCGGATAGAGGTCCGGAGCTTCTCCATAGCAATGCCTTCAAGAAGGTAATGACACAAAAGAGTGCCGCCAATGCCGGTCTTGGCATCAAGCCGAGAACTAGGTTTTCACCCGGATCCGCTCGAGGAACCTCCATCAAGCATCGTGTGCACGGGCCGCCGCCGACCTGAGCCGCCGCACATCGAGCAGGTCGCACCGGCCAGATCAGATCTGTCCGGAGGGCAAACCACACATGGTGCCGACCCAACCACCAAGCCCTCCATTGCCGCCACCGCCGATCCGAGGTCAGATGGTTCGTCGCTGCAGATCCGGCCGCCGCCGCCGAACGCAGCCAAGGCCGCTGCCCGAAGCAGGGCCAACCGCCGCACCCGCAACCATCTGCCCTAGGCTGAGGCGGCCGCCGCGCCGTCGCCGGTCAAGGCAGACCCGCCACGCCACTAAGGTCAGATCGGCCGTGCCACCACACGCCACGGGGCTCCGCACCACCCCCATGACGCAAGAGAGAGGGAAGGCCCCCGCCACCACCGTCAACCCCCGGGCTATAGGCCGGCGGCGTCCTTCGACGACGGCGGAGGAAGGGATGGAAGGACGGGGAGCCCCCGACGACTAGGGTTGCGATCCCGCCCGAGCGGAGGCGACGCGGGGGGTGCGAGGACCAATCAAATAGATTGATACACCGAAATTTTTGTTGGATTTCACTCCACCCGTGGTTAAATGCCGGTGCGTTTAACTTACGGGTGTAAGTTACCGGCCAAGGGCTATTTCTAGCCGGAAACCAATACGACAGGTGGAGACCTGCATTTTTTACGAGTGTATTTGAAGGGAGAAACGATAATCCAAACAGAGCCTAAAGATTTGCAGCTTTTACTCATATTTGAACCGGGAGATCTCTCCGAGGTTGTATTACCCTGCAGAGATCTTTAAGTTTGCACATGTCATATCGCTAAATGCTTCGTTCGTCTTAACTCTCATAGTCTATGTCAACGATTCATCCTTTTTTTTTTTTGCCGTCCTTTTACTACTATATTGCATTGATAATATTGCTTCAGCATAAAGAAAAATTGAGTACTGATTAGCACAACCGAAATAAGTTAATGCATACTTGACTACTTCTCCTAAAACCTTGAAGGCTTGAACACATGCATGTTGATAATCTTACCCTTGGTAGACTGCCAGTACTAGTGATTAGTCAGTATGCACTGATATCGAACATAAATTGTTTTGATTCCGCACACACTTGTTTTTTTTTTCGGGCACACACACACACTTGTTATTGTTGCTTTTGAATTGCGCTTATGTGTACTTTTGCTGGATGTCTACCTCGCACAAGTTAATTATATGCACTGTACTAATTAGTTTTCTGATCTAGCTTATCAGCCAAGCAGTTGGAGAATTTTTCTTTAACGCTGACATCATTCTGCTTGTAAAAAATTGGTTCGATTATTGCTCTTATGAAAAGATTGCTTAGCTCATTGCCGATGTCATCACTTGTACCTGAACTGCTCTTTCGTTAGCAATGCCCACCACAACAGCTTGTCTTGTGCATCTTTTTTGGATAAAGATACCCATGAAGCATCTTAGATCTGATTAATATCAAGAAAAATAAAGGTCAGTAGAATGAATAGACATCTAGACGTAGAATGATCGGTAAAAATAAAGTAACATTAAAAAGCATACTAGTTTTCTTCTTCCTCTGATTGTACACCGCATGTCTTAGATTAAAAATTGCACTGAATCAACAACAAAGAAAACCAACACTTGCAAACACCCTCGCCATATCAGGCTTTGAAGGCTCCATTTGAGCGTATGTTGTTTCTCAACATCTCTCAAATGATCCTAATTTTTTCATTTGGTTGTATGACCAATTCAAGGCATCATGTCAAGTTGTTCTGGTTTTCTACAAATTTCACTTTTTCTAAAAATTTCTCAGTCAAAAAAGGGTGATAAATTGATGGACGTGTCACAACTTGCATATAGTGTCGGGAAATCATTCAAATCCGGCATGGATGCATACCATGAGAATATTCACCTGCTTGCAAAAGTTGGGGTCTGTTTAAGAATGTGCAAAAATAGATCATGTTGAACATAGAGTGTTCAGCTGGGCCATGAGGCTCTGTGTGATAGCACGTTGTTTCTCGACATCCTTGAAATGGACCCAATTTTTTTCATGACCGTATATGACCAATTCAACGCACCATGCCAAATTGTTTCGGTTTTAGGCAAAATTTACATTTTCAGCAGTTTTCTCAATGAAAAAAGACTGATAAATGGCTGGTGTATCGCGACTTGCATACTGTGTCGAAAATCATTCAAACCTGATATGAATGCCTACCATGGGCATGCCCACTTGCTTGCACAAGTTGGGGTCACTTAAAAAATGTGTGAAAATAGACCATGTTCAACGGAGGGTATTCGGGTAGGCCACAAGGCCAGAAGCCTTGTATGACCAATGTAAGGCACCATGAAAAGTTGTTTTTGATTTTTTTTGCATTTTGTGAAGTTTTCTCTGCGAAAAAAGGCCAATAAATGGCCCTACATGTCACAACTTGCATACGATGTCGGAAATTGTTCAAATCTGGCATCGATGCCTACCACGGGCATGTCGACCTGCTCGCAAAAGTTGGGGTCATTTCAAATATATACAAAAATAGACCATAATTATCAGAGGGTGATCGGGTAGGCTAGGAGGCCCCGTCCAAGAGCACGTCGTTTCTCAACATCCTTGAAATGGACCCAATTTTTTTCCATGACCTTATCTGACCAATTCAAGACACTCTCGACAACGGCGCCGCTCAGGGCGACGCCGATAACCAGAACGCTGGCAATAACATAGGCACTCGCGACGTCAACGACGATGATATGATCAACGGGGACGAAGACAACCCCGAGGACATCAACTACATGCCAGAGTCCGAGGAAGATAGAAGCCTCAGGCCCGATGAATATGATATCTTCGAGGAACCCCCTGAGGTACCTCGGCTCATAGTATTCCGTGGACGACTGGCCAGCACGGACAAAAGCATCAAGTAAAAGTCTCAGTTACTTAAATCCGAACAAGATGAACTTAATGGCAGATAGGTCGAGCTCCTCAGGGCCAATGCAGGGACTCGATGACAAGCTTGGGAAGGCCGGGGCTCATCAGTTCTACCCCCGAAGGAACCTGCTTCCAGAGCTAGACGAGGAGGCTGAGGACAACGTGCTAGCCAAGAAAGCCCGACCACCCTCCTCGGAGCTGAGATAGGCAAGCAGGCGGGTACAAAAATCTTCCCGAAGCATCTTGGCACCGAAGCGGAATAGATCCACCGCGGCCCTTCAAGAAATACGATCTAAGGGATAAATTACCGTTAACACCAGAAGCTCCACCTTGGTCAATCTACAAATCTAGGGAACGCCCACCTGCCGAAGAGGCAAACCATGTACTTTTTCAAACAATTATCAATTTTTTTTGCAATGCAAACATTCCTTAAATTTGTGATTTTTTTCAAAAACGAGAACATTTTTTAAAATTGTAAACCATATTTGAAAACAAAAACATTTTTTTGGTAGAGATGGACATAAAAACCGAACGACGAACCGATACCAAAACCGGAAATACTTAATTTTTATTTTTACTGCTGGTACAGTAAAATTGGTTTTTACTTACTGAATTCAAATCGGTCGATTTGGTGGGAAACCGAAGAACTGAAAGAAAAACCAAAGCGCTAGGCTCCCTCACGCCAGAACCAAAAAAAAGTTGCAATTTTTTTTAAGAAATTGAAAAGATTGCAAATTTCAAAAAAAGTTCGTAATTCGAAGTTATAGCGGGTGGAAGTAATCCAAGAGGTCCATAGTTCGAATCCTACTTCATGCACCTATTTTGTGAAGGTTAAAAAAAATGGACCAATCCGAGGTTGAAGGGGTGTGTGCACTTGTTTGTGTGACGCTACTCCCTGTATATTGGGAGCTCCTAGATAGCGCTTGCTGCGCTAGTTAGCGGACGCAGCCCTCGTACGCCACCTTTCATGGGGTCGGCAGAACTACGCGAGCAATCAGCCGTCGCTCGTGGGGAGCCTACGCTCAATCGCTTCTTCATAGTTCAACCAAAAAAAACTTCTTCATGATTGACTTGGACGACAAGTTGACCATTAACCGTTGACTTTCAACAAGCAGTTAAAGTTCATGGATTTGAAAAAATGTTCGTGGATTTGTAAAATGTCCACAAATTGAAAAATACCATGATAGAAAAGAATTCACGGAGTTTGGAAAAAAATTAAAGGATTTGGAAAAAGTTTACATATTCTGGAAAACAAAGTTCACTGCATTTGAAAATTTTCATTCATTTTTTTTCAAAAAGGTTCATCAATTTTGAAAAAAGGTCATCGATACTGAAAAAACATTCACCAATTTTGAAAAAATGTTAAAAAAAAGAAAAATAAGTTCAGTCATTTAAGAAAAGGCGAAATTTGAAAAAGTTTGCACATTGCAAAAGAAAAAGGAAAACAAAAATGGAACAGAAAAAAGAAAATAAAAATAAAAATAAAAAAACCGAGCGTTTGAAAAAACAAGAAAAAAAGGAACAAGAAAAAGAAAAAAAATAGAAAAAAGAAAGGAAGAAACGGGAAAAGAGTGATAGAGGTATGCAATCACATCAGGTTGATTCATATTAGCAAAGAAGAGAAGAAGTTTGTAATTTTATCAATTGCTTGTTGGTTGATGATTCGTGTTAGCGAAAAGAGACGCTTATTTGTTGTGGAAGGATCTGATCACTGCTCTTTGTGACATGGGTGCAGTGGCGGAGCTAGCCAATTAGTCTCTAGGATGGCTGCTGGATGGGGAGTAAAGTGCAGTCCTCTCTCAAGGTGTTGACACACAAACACGTCCCGTGTACCCTCGACGCCAGGGGTGATGCACCGCAGTTCACGTCGAAGAAGACCCGACCGACAGTGCGATACGCAGGACAGTTGGCGGGCGCTTTTGCAGACCCGAAACCCCAAAAAGTGTGTTGACACACGAACACGTCCCGTGTACCCTCGACGCCGGGGGTGATGCACCACAGCTCACGTCGAAGGAGACCCGACCGACAGCGCGATACGCAGGACAGTCGGCGGGCGCTTTTGCAGACCCGAAACCCCGCGCACTCGGGAGGGACCCCGTCAGGGATTGCGGCAGCTATGGGCTGCCCTAGGCCGATTCGCTCGCCCCTAGAGCCTCGTGGATCGCTGCCTTCCAACGCGAAGAATGAACGAAGAACGAGAAAGAAAGATACAAGGCTGAGGGATAAAAGTAGATGAACACAAAAGTGTAATTGATAGATTGGTTCGATTGGTGTTGTTTCAATCGGCCGTCACCCCCAACATATATAAGAGGCGGCTAGACTTCCCGTACAAGTAAAAAATTTATCTAGGCTTTCCTTACAAGAAAATTACATCAACTCACGTCCAAAACCCTAGTCAAATTCGGACTGGTTTATCCGAACTTTCCAAAACTGTTCGGTTTAAACTGGCTACACCTTGCGGGTCTTTTTTGCGGTGGTAAACGATCTCGGATGAAAACAAGCCCAAAAGCAATCTTGACCGTTTCGACGAGACGAACAACTTTCATGTTGAAGGTTTTTTGATCAGAGATCATCTTGAGGGTCAGATCGTGCAACACAGGCTATTTCCTCGCGCTACCCGTCAGACATGTGTCTCGTGGGGCGCGCAACATCTCGCCTCGTGACAGGGCTGCACTCCGATTGCTCTAATGTTTGCATGCGAACTCGGATTTGAACGAGTTTTATATCAAAATCGATCGTTTGGACGAGACGAAGACAACCCGTGTAGATCATTTTTCCATCCGAGATCATCTAAATAACCTTTTGAGCCCATCTTCAACTTCTCGTTCGATTGACTATCACAGCCTCCAACCCGACAAGTTTTCCATCCGAGTAAGGTTTCCACACCGGCAATGTTTCTACCCGGCAAGCTTTCACACCGGCAAGGTTTCACTCCGGCAAGGTTTGTACTCCGGCACGGGTTCCTCCCTGACAAGGTTTCTCCCCCGGCAAGATTTCACACCGGCAAGCTTCCACACCGGCAAGGTTTCACTCCAGCAAGGTTTGTACTCTGGCAAGGGTTCCTCCCTGACAAGGTTTCTCCCCCGGCAAGATTTCACACCGGCAAGCTTCCACACCGGCGATCTTTCTATGCCGGCAAGCTTTCCACGCCGGCAAGCCTTTACACCGGCAAGCTTTCACACCGGCAAGATTTTACCGCGGCAAGGTTTTCGCCCCGGCATGCTGCTTTATGATCGTGCCACTTTTGAGCGTCAACACATGCCCCCCTGTTTTTCGGTAAAGCTAGCGTGCCGAAAAATACTTGTACCAAGTTTGTTTTAAGGACGATGTCAACACTCCATCGGCCATTTATATGTTCTTAAAACGATAAGTATATATCGGCCATGTCTTGTGTGAACTTTCTGATGCAAACTTGGGTGAAACCTTCTCAGCTTCATTAACAATCCGGTGATAAAGTTCCATAGATATGTATCTCAATGTCATCCTTCGAACCATATTGTTCACCCTTTTGCTAGGATTTTGTAGACAATCAACAATAAACTTTCTTCAATCCTTACTTTCGCCTGCATAAAAATTTCATTAGTGGCCGAAGCTGTGGACTCCAATTCGGCCTTACCTATGTTGGCAAGAATAAGCATCGGCTATTGATAGATGTGCAATACACCATGACCAACATGGTAGCCAAATGCTTGCTATGCCAACTCGCTCCAATTATCATGTCTAGATATATGAAGAATCTTAAAACAACCCATGGTAAATTTTACATCTAGACATACCTCAAGATAAACTAAAAGTGATTCGTCAAAACATTGATAACCATTGGATATTTGTTGCACTACTAGTAATGAATCACCGGAAGCCTCAATATGTATAGCACCTATAGCAAGGCAAAGCTCCAATCCGAATGACAATGCATATTCGGCTTTGATCATTGTGCAAAAATATTTTAAGCGGCATGAGGCTTCACAAAATAGCACCATAAGGATATATATAAACAACACCAACACCTTGGCCATTGCTACAAATTTAACCATCAATATATAATCTCCATAGTTCTAGAGAGATCAAGCTGAAATCAATATTATGCATGATGTCAATATGATGCTCAGATAAAATCAACCATGATTTGGCCTTACATAAATTCTGAATACTAATAAGCCAAAGCACACCCAATCAAAACATAAGTTCACTTCGCAATTTTGGTGAATTGGTCTATGCATAATATCTTCAATGGCATCAATTTGACAAATTCCTTTGCAAGCACTTATCTCAAACTAAGGACGATGTTAGAATACCACACCGGCCATTCTTAGATATATTCTTAGGGCGATAGATAAATATCGGCCATTACAATGAGGTCCATGTAGTATTCACCCACCAAGGTATGTATAGCCGAAATAAACAAATGAAATAGCAATAAGATATTTCGGCCCCTTTGTATTAGCAACAAAAATGTAACTAACCAAATGTATAGTGATTTGGTAATACTCTGTCATGATATAGAAAATTATGTTGCATCCATGGATCAAAATAAGCCCATGGAGGGTAACTGATCATACCTGTGGATGAATTCCATGGCAAAGGCATCAATGGCATTGTTGAAGAAAATGGATGATGTGCTAACCGAAGATTTTGATGTTGTGATCCACACCTTCGGCTTAATTGTTTGTTGCTTCCATTCTTCTCTTTCTTCACTTTTATTGTACTTGTTGCAATAGAAGCATGCACATCATTTTTTTTATGAATGATCCTCTTGGGAACCCATGCCATGTTCTTCTGTCTCAGCTCTTGTGCACTAAGATTTTGTAATTCCTTCTTTTGCCAATACGTTAAGCCGAGTGGGCATCTCGGTTGTAATTCTGTTTTGACCAATGGCAGTTCCTTTTTGGCCTTATGCACTCTCAATTTCTTTTCTTCAGATTTGGCACTTTGACTCTCAATAATTGGTTGCTTTGTCTCATTGCCGTTAGTAGCCAATGTTAACACTTTAATTGGCTCTTTTTTATTTGAGATCAAATCTGAAGTTGCACTCTTACGACCATCTCTTTTAACACGGTAAACTTGCTTGACCACCTCTTTCTTCATCCTTGAGCTCTGGACCGATTCCTTATGATTGAAACGGTCTTTAACATGTGATTGTTCAGATATTGATCTTCTCGGAGCTGCATAATATTGGTGAGATGGTCTAAAATAAGATGGAGAATGTGCCTTGTATCATACCTCTCCCATGATGGATATGGATCTATATGAGCATAGGGAGGCATCCACGGCATTGGCATTGGCGGCCCGAAATAAGGATATGAATATGTTGCATTAAAATTCTCACTTTGCCAATACCGATCCTCATATTTGCGCCTTGGGGGTGATCTTGGTTTCTTTGTATGATTGGGCCGATAAGCATTCTTCTCTTCACTCTTCTTTTGATATTTATCCAATAGGTCAGCAAAGGTGATTTTTGATCTCTTACACTTGCGCTTATTTCGGCCTTTGTTTCCTTTTGGTTTGCTTTCATCGATCATTGGATTTGCTTGCTGCCCCCCAGTCCTTGGCGTCTCCATTGTAGCTTCGATGGAATTCTTGCCCTCAAGATTATGTTCATTATGCTCTTCGACAACTTCTTTACTTGAAAGCTTGATCCCATCACCTGCAGTTTTTACCTTCTCTTCAAATAGATCGGCTTGAAGCAGCCGATGCAAAAACTTTCTACCATCGGGACCAATCGGAATAGACTGGTCATCTCTTGGTGTCTCAACAAATTTTAATCGTCCTTTATCAATGGCCGATTTAACTATTTGACGAAACATGTTACAATCCTCAAAATTATGCTTAGACGAATCATGCAACTTACAATACATTCGTCCTTGGATAGATGGCTTGACATGGTGATCAAGAATTCTAATGTAATTATTTTTCAACAACAAATCAAAGATTTGATCACACATGTTTGAATCAAAGGTATACCTTTTGTTTTCTAGCCGATCTTGTTGTGAGAACGGTTTTGGAGTTAAGCAAACGAACGTTTCAGATTTGACATCTTCCCATTCGGCTATGAATTCTCTTTCGCATACTTTTTCCGATGTCCTTAAATAAAAAACTATACTAGCATCGGTTTTCCCAAAAGATTTTAACCTTGTCTTTAAATTTCTGAAATCAAAGTAGTTAGAACATACACGTCTCAATTGATACCATGCGTAAGCCAAGCATGAAGCAATCAAAACTACCCAATTAGATATGAACTTTAAATAAAGCAATGGGAAAAGGTTTGGCTGCAGTAATAAGTCACTATCGGTCTCTTTGAATGGTACAATATATTGGCCGATATGCTTAGTAACTATTTTATTGCTAACAAGTAAATTGCCCTTCTTCATTGGTCTTTGAAAATTACTTATTAGAATTTTTGTAATAGATGTATCAACAATAAAGTTGTGGCCAAATCTGAAAATAGGTAAATTACTTGCTAGACATACCTCTTCAAATATGTTGGGAGAGCATGATGATTGCATATGATGAATAATATCGTGCTTTGCTTCTGGATGACTTCCCAACACCATGTCACAATTTTCTTCTTGATTTCGTGCATCATAAATTTGAAGATCTCCGTCAACCGAACTTTGTTCGGCTACTTGCTCTTGTCCTTGAAGCTTGTCAATTTCTATGGCACGAAACTCATAGGGCAGGAAATAGGTTCCATTAACTTCAGAAAAATGAAACATGGTTGTTTTGCTATGCTTGCCATGCCCTTTCTCAATAATGCTTGCCTCTTTGGATTTGATGGATTCATAATATATACTACTTGATTCGGCTTTTTCAACCGAGGCACTTTCAAGTTCCGAATCATCCTTCTTTTCATTGATACTACCAATTGGCAATGCTTCTTCTATTTGTTTCTGGCGGCGAGCGGCAAAGTTGGCTTTAAGTTTTTTCTCAATTTCAGCCCACTCCGGATATGATTGCCCCCCAATGTTTTTAGATTCTTTCGGCAATGACACACGGGTGTTGCCGAAATTTTGCAATAGTGTAGGGGGTGTATAATATGATGTAGTACTAGGTGAAGGCATATGCATTGTTGTAAAACCATATTTTTGCTCGCCAATTTTATCAATTGGCAAAGATTCATCTTCTTGCAAAACTCTAGCTTTTATTGCGGCATAATCAGGAAATAGCCCCTTTTCATGTTGTTCAAGGCAAAGAGCACTAATCCTCTTATTTTGGGCTAAACTCTTCAATGCAGCCACTACTACCTCATCTTCTACAATATTGGGCACAACCTCTCCTGTAAAATTTACATTTATTCGGCTATGACCAGGAAGGTGTGAAGCCGAATTATGAACATCTACAGTTGTGTATGGTGCTGAAAAATTACTGAGATGGGGTGTAGTATATGACGGTTGAGAGTAATTGGCTGAATAGCTAGTAGTAGCATGGCCGATTCTCCCATCCATCGGCATGGTTGAACTAGTATATTGCAAATTAGTTGCCGATGAATAAAAAGGTGAAACACTTTGTCGCATGATATTGGAAGTTCCTACAAGAGGTGTTTCAACTTGATTGCCCAAACTCATCATGTTATTCATCGGCATATAAATATTTGGGGTTGCCGATGCATGGGAGTTGGGATACATATGTTGCATGCTGCTAAAATTATATATATGAAGTAGAATCATGAAGATTTTGTTGCATCGGCCCTTGCACATAATTAGATATATGATTGATAAAGGTAGGGCTAGCCGATACATTATTCTCATTAAATGATCTAGCAACAACATATGCATTACTTGCATCTACATATGTGAATTGGGTATTCATATTACCTTTGTAGATTGCAAATCCTAGATGACGATCTCTTTGTAGCAAGAACGGGCAGGAGACTGTTCAAAGCTTCGTCCCCAGTGGAGTCGCCAAAAAGTGTGTTGACACACGAACACGTCCCGTGTACCCTCGACGCCGGGGGTGATGCACCGCAGCTCACGTCGAAGGAGACCCGACCGACAGCGCGATACGCAGGACAGTCGGCGGGCGCTTTTGCAGACCCAAAACCCCAAAAAGTGTGTTGACACAAGAACACGTCCCGTGTACCCTCGACGCCGGGGGTGATGCACCGCAGCTCACGTCGAAGGAGACCCGACCGACAGCGCGATACGCAGGATAGTCGGCGGGCGCTTTTGCAGACCCGAAACCCCGCGCACCCGGGAGGGACCCTGTCAGGGATTGCAGCGGCTATGGGCTGCCCTAGGTCGATTCGCTCGCCCCTAGAGCCTCGTGGATCGCTGCCTTCCAACGCGAAGAACGAACGAAGAACGAGAAAGAAAGATACAAGGCTGAGGGATAAAAGTAGATGAACACAAAAGTGTAATTGATAGATTGGTTCGATTGGTGTTGTTTCAATCGACCGTCACCCCCAACATATATAAGAGGCGGCTGGACTTCCCGTACAAGCAAAGAATTTATCTAGGCTTTCCTTACAAGAAAATTACATCAATTCACGTTCAAAACCCTAGTCAAATTCGGACTGGTTTATCCGAACTTTCCAAAACTGTTTGGTTTAAACTTGCTGCACCTTGCGGGTCTTTTCTGCGGTGGTAAACGATCTTGGATGAAAACAAGCCCAAAAGCAATCTTGACCGTTTCGACGAGACGAACAACTTTCATGTTGAAGGTTTTTTGATCAGAAATCATCTTGAGGGTCAGATCGGTCTCGCAACACAGGCTATTTCCTCGCGCTACCCGTCAGACATGTGTCTCGTGGGGCGCGCCACATCTCGCCTCGTGACAGGGCTGCACTCCGATTGCTCTAACTTTTGGATACGAACTCGGATTTGAACGATTTTTATATCAAAATCGATCGTTTCGATGAGACGAAGACAACCCGTGCAGATCATTTTTCCATCCGAGATCATCTAAATAACCTTTTGAGCCCATATTCAACTTCTCGTTCGATTGACTATCACAGCCTCCAACCCGGCAAGTTTTCCATCCGAGTAAGGTTTCCACACCGGCAATGTTTCTACCCGGCAAGGTTTCACTCCGGCAAGGTTTGTACTCCGGCAAGGGTTCCTCCCTGACAAGGTTTCTCCCCCGGCAAGATTTCACATCGACAAGCTTCCACACCGGCAAGGTTTCACTCTGGCAAGGTTTGTACTCTGGCAAGAGTTCCTCCCTGACAAGGTTTCTCCCCCGGCAAGATTTCACACCGGCAAGCTTTCACACCGGCGATCTTTCTATGCCGGCAAGCTTTCCACGCCGGCAAGCCTTTACACCGGCAAGCTTTCACACCGGCAAGATTTTACCCCGGCAAGATTTTCGCCCCGGCATGCTGCTTTATGATCGTGCCACTTTTGAGCGTCAACATAAGGTTCCAAGAAACCAACCAGAGGTTCTTAAAAAGGAAAAAGAAAAAGAAAACAGAGTAGTAGTAAAAAAAGGGTTGAGCAGCGAACCACTTCCCCATCTGTCCAGGTTCCAACACAGTTTTAAAAACGCCTGTGCTCATGAAGACGACTGATGAAAGACGAGACGGGATTGGACGTCGAGCGCCGCCGCGGTAGGATAGATTTAGGGGCGGGGTTTTTTCTTTCTAAATGTTCGAAATATAATGAAAGATGTCATGTTTGTATGTAATTAGTCATATTTGTATGAAATTTGGTCGTGTTTGCATCAATTTCATCTGATTTATTGATAACTTTTTAAAATATATGCGACTATCATCGGATGTCAACCTCCCGCATCGGTGTTCGCGGACCGGTCGTGATTTTTTTTGGGTTGCCCATGCCTTCAGAACTAGCCCATCTGTCCTCTGCAGCACTGTCCGTCTCGTCACATCAATCGCATCGCATCACCAGACCAGAACGGCTAGTAGGCAGAGCAGAGAGGCATGAATCTGCAGGGGAGAGAGCAATGGATGAGTCTGCAGGGCAGAGAGCAATGGAGGAGGAGATGCAGAGCGGCGACGGCGAGAGGGAGAGGGAAGGGGAGCCGCGGCGGCTTGAGAAGACGAACAGATCCGCGGCCAGCAATGGCAGCATCGATCTGGATCTTCTTGACTGCACCATCTGCTTGGATCCCCTCCGCCCTCCGCTCCTCCAGGTACATCTCTTGTTTATCCCCTCTTTTGTTTCCCTTGTTCGAACGAGATTGGTAGATTGGATTGTTGGATAGCACCGTTTGCCCTGTTTGGTCTACCACTGTATTGGGAGATTGGGTTGCCCGAATGCCATGCCCTGCCATGCCTGTAAAATAAATCTATAAGTTCTGGTAGAAATCATACAGTAGATGGCAAAGAGAGTTCAGGTAAAATCAACAGTATCATGTTGATTCACCATTCACGCATATCTTGCTGCAGAAGATGTAAAGGAAAGGCGATCCGTCAGTGTCTTATACCAAATAATCTCACCCTACGTCCCCCCTTGAGGTCAGATTTTTGTGTTGTCAAATTTACTGTATGAGGCACCAGCAAACTGAAAGCTGAATCCTTGATTGAATCATCAACTACCTGAATCCTCAACATCCAGTGACAAACTCATTGCATTGCAAGAGGATTGCACTCAAGTGTACTGCTCTTCGGCTCTAAAAGTGAACAGCTCCATATAGCTCTGCAAATACCACAGGGCCCTCCTAAATCAGACCATTCCCCATCCTTCATCAAGCACCTTAATTACAAACCAATGATTGAATCGAACAGCTACGAAAATGGATTCGACCTGCAACCTAGTCATCCTTCTCCAATTATATAGTATTTTCTTTCTGTAAACTTTTTGGTCAAGCATCACCTGCAACTCCCAAGGTACCGGGAAAAAAATGAGTCTGTTTGATTTTGTGGAATCTGTGGCCAAATTTTGGTCAAGCATCACCTGCTAAGAGATTATGCAATGAATTTGCCGCCTGCATAA
The DNA here is from genome assembly GCF_018294505.1 of Triticum aestivum. Taxonomy (NCBI): domain Eukaryota; kingdom Viridiplantae; phylum Streptophyta; class Magnoliopsida; order Poales; family Poaceae; genus Triticum; species Triticum aestivum. The sequence continues at coordinate 26,504,015 of NC_057800.1, read as the reverse complement.
AACATTTCCATGTCACAGCATCATTACTTTTCAGCAAGAACAAATTGGTCAATCATGTTTGCGCGGTTCTTCATTGCTGTTTCCCTGCAACCTTCTGAACTGAAACTGAAGATCTATGTTTGCAGCATAACCATCATTTTCACAAGCAGGCCTCTAACCATGGTGCATTTTCCTTCTTGAGACACAGTGCACAGTTGGGCATGTAATCTGCTCGTCCTGCCACGACAGCCTACCGAACAAGGACAGCTGCCACATTTGCACGGCCACCGGTGGCTAAAATCGATGCATCGCGCTCGACAAAATCCTGGAGTCATTCTGTGTTCCTTGCTCCAATCCCGTGTACGGGTGCACTGTGAAGACACTCTACTACAAGGCTGAAGATCATCGCAATTCGTGCCCGCACGCGCCATGTTTCTGCCCAGGACCCGCCTGCAGCTTTGCCGGCACAACTGACAAGCTCCTGGCTCATCTCACCGGCGATCACAAGTGGAAATCCAAGGAGGTTAAGTACGACGCCAAGTTCACTCTGCCTGTCAAAGAAGGGACGTGGGTTCTCCACGCCCGAGACCACGCTCCCCTGTTCCTGGTGAAATTCACCCTGGCGCCGCCTTTCGGCAATGTTGCCTCCGTCCTGTGCGTGGATCCTCATGCCACCGCTGAGCGTAGGTTCAGGTGCCGTCTTGGTTCCAGGTGCACCGCCATGGGTCAGCAGCAGTCCTCTGATTTCCAGGTCAGGAGCACCAACCTCTCCGACGGGTTACTGTTCACAGAGAATGATGGCTCCTCACTGTTTGCTTCTAGCACCCACAGCATCACTGTCAGTATCGTGAAGATAGTGCGCGACAAGCGTAAGCGTGGGAAGGCGATGCGGCAAAGTATGCTTCCGTTTGTGGCAGCTAGTTGATCAGTGTTTCTGCGAAGATAGTCTGTCGTGTCAAGCGTAAGCGTGGGAAGGAGGTCGAACAAATTACACTTCCGTACGTGGTAGCTAGTTGATCCATGTTGGCTATATGCATAAATCGATGGACAGGCTGGGGGTACTTGAAGTGATGTACATGTTTACAGAGTTGTTGTTCAGGTACCCATGTGTGCATTTACTTAATGCTTCCATTCCAATATCGATGTCATTTTGGCTAGCTGAAAGCAGATAGTGTATGCTCCATGGAGAAGTTCCTTCTGCTTTTTTGGATTAGTAGACTCCGTTAACTAATTGTGTGCCTACCTGCTTTTTGATAGCTTGCTATTGGTTAGACTTAGTTTGAAAAATTTATGCAAGTTTTGACATGATATTTAAGATGTTGGGTGACCTCTTTTCGGCAGCTCTGCACATGTTGTTACTCTCTTGTTCAAGCTCTGGTACTAAGATTTTGATTAGCAAGTACTACTAAACATGCACTTGTGTTATATGTAAAGTAGTTGCATGCCATGTTGAGAACTTGCCTTCTTGGTTCTTGATTCTTTGAGTTATTACCTGGTTCTGGTTTTTTATCGGTAAGACTACCGAGATGCCGCCGTTTCACTTTGCCTCTAATATCTCCATTCTTTCACCATGATGGACGGCTGCAGCAACACACATCTTTATTTTCTCTACCCACATGCTCTTGTTCTGCATGACCAGATGTCCAAAACATCGTCGTGTCAGTGCTGGCCAAGGAAATTCAGATGTTTGTCATGTAGGTGATCTCTATGTTAGGTTCAAGGTCAGCCTCAACACTCAATGGGAGGTTTATCCCTTATAAAATATATATGTGGAAAATAGAAAATATATTAGATCTTGTTTGGTCAGGTAAGCAGTATCGTGATTTGAATGCCAAAAGTATTTAATTCCAAAGTTGTTTTTTGTGCACAAGCTTACCTGAGTGCAATCATCATCTATGTTTATGCACATGATTTTCAAATTTCAGTAAGCTCGGACTGCTAGAGTGATTATTGAGAGTAAGTTATTCATTGGTGTTAGACTGTCAGTACAATGGCATGTAAAATATTTTGTGTTGTGATGAATTAAATCACCTCTGCCCTCTTCTGTTGTACTCCAGGGTTGGTGAAACTGCCGGCTGCATTTGAGGAAGGTTATGCTGAGAATCAACTGTTTTGCTCAACAAAGAGCCATTAATCATCTTGACCATGCTGTATATGTCTTCTGATTTCTTCAGTTAAATGGCCATGGATTGTTGAACTTTTTCTACTGTGCTACACTCCCTTATGATATGTATCTCTATCAGGAAATGCAGACAAAAGAATTACACAACTATGTTTTTTTTCCTTTTAACAGTACAACTTTGGGCTTGGGACTTTATGTCATAGTGACAATGACATAAATGTTGCAACCTTCAGATTTGTATATCCATAAAGCTAGCCACACTGCAAATCAATGTTACATTGCTGGTGTGACAGTGTTTTGATACACACGTCAGTGGTATGATGGTATCGTCACACGAAAATTCGAGAACTCTGGATTAGAAGTTATGGAATAAACAAGAACATTTTAACCAAGAAATTGTCGACAGGTGGGACACTAATTCACTGCCTTTGTATTGTGACATGCAGGGTACACTTTTGAAAATTTACTTCACTTGGTTCAACAAAGGAGAGCAAGAGGATACACCTAAAGGGTGCCGATTTGCAACCTCGGAAAATTTGTATGACCGTAATGATTGGCATCGGTTTCGACTCCCATATGGCCTCTGTTTGCACCACCGTGTTCATGTCACTGCTGGTTTCGGCTCGAGTCTCGTCTCGACTCCTTTAGTGCATGTATGCAACCCTATCGCCCTGTCCGCCGCGCGCCATCGCCTCTCTGGCTGTGACCCCGGTGCGTGGGCAGGGAGGTGGAATCCCGTCTCCTGTCTAGTGTGTCATGAAGCTTATGTTTTTGGTGGTGGCAGCGCTAAATAAGCCCTCCCCGCTCCATCTGCATTTTGACAGATCTTGGGTCAGGTGTGGTCTCATGTGTTTCTTGATTCGACGAAGCTGAGAGTGCCCTTCTTCCTCCGTTGATGTTCTGGTGTGGTGAGGGTGGAGAAACGGCACGGCAAACTCGAAACCGCGGCCATCGGATGATCATCGAAAGGGCTTGTCTGGCAGATTATGATATCCGTGTTCTCAGCGGCGTAGCCAGCGCCGGCCAACGCCCTAGTCCAACATCTGAAGCTACAGTAGCCACCGGGTCCGTAGTACTAGAAATTGCTACATTTAACGAATGGGTGCGCAGCCACACCCCAGGCCATGGCCCTAGTTGCCTGAGCCTGGCTACGCCCCTTTGTGTTGTTGTTCGTCTTATGGGAGCTCCGATGAAGATTTAGAAGGTCACCATAGTTACGCCGACGACAAGGACCTTGTAGTCATAGTGTCATACACGGTTGCTTTTTCTTTTGTTGTAGGCTGCTTGTGGTTGTTTTATGTATTGTACTCCCTCGGTCCCAAAATAAGTGCCGTGGTTTTAGTTCAACCACGACACTTATTTTGAGACGGAGAGAGTATATGCCTACCGGTGCACATCGTCGTACTTGTATGCTTTACTTGACCATCAATAGCTAAACGTATATGTGTGAATGTACACTTTTAAAAGAAAATGTAGCAAAACATTCCGTAATAAAAATCTCAACACATACTCCACGTGTGCTGACGATATCCATTCAATTGGAGTGATAAGCCCACCACTATGCAAGTTTTCAAGCATCAAAGTTCAACAACGACCCTAGCTATGACAAAAGTGAACCTTCTTCCAAAGATGCACATGACCAAATTATCACAAACTTCTAGATTTATTTAATTGTAGCTTTGGCGATATAAAATAAAACATCCAACTAGTCATGACTAGTAAACAACTCTCAAGTAGCACCACGGCATATCACTGCCGCCACACATATGCGGTAGAAACCCCCTGACTACGAACTTCTCCAATGCTGGTCACTTAGGGACAGGTTATCTTTGGGGGGCGAATGAGGAGGCGGGTGGTGGTGGTGTGCGGGTCGGAAGAAATTTTTGGCACAACAAATGTATAGCTGGCCTCCTCCCCTGGGAACCCGTTGGAGAGATTCGTGCTTATGATCTGGAAATTTGAATGTTGGTGCCATCCCATGGTGCGGCTGTAGAAATCAACATCGCACTCGAATCTATGATTTTCTGTCACAACATGAGGATGAATGCACAAGATGGAGATAGCATTGCCGAAAGGTGGCACCAACGTGAACTTTGCTAGGAAAAGGGGGCCACCTTCTTCTTTCCTGTGGAGAACACGCATTCCTTCCTGCATATGAAGGGTGAAAGAATATCCATACGCAAATGCAGTTGCGGGCAACATGTGATCGACAGTGAGATGGCGCTGGAGTTGGGCGGTTGAGCCTGCGAAGCCGCAACCAGGTTCGGGGCAGAAGCACGGCGCATGCGGACACGATTTCTCATGCTCCTCTTGCTGGTAGTAGTGTGTCTTGATGGTGCACCCATAGATGGAGTTGGAGCAAGAGACCTTAATAGACTCGAGGATGTGGTCGAAGGCGATGCAGCGGTTGTAGCCTCCGGTAATGGCGCACACATGGCAATTGTCCTTCTTCCGAAGCTTGTGATGGCAAGACGAACATATCACATGCCCGACCCTACACTGCATTATATCACAGAGGAAAAACATTAATCATGGGCTTGCCTATGAGAAAGATAACACTGATACACTTGCTAAAAACATTTCCGTACACATAAACAAAGGAGACTCCCTGGCAGTTAGGAGGATGTTTGCCAAAAAAGCTCAAAGAAAATTTTGTCTTTGTTGAACAATGACTTGGTGGGAGTTCGACCTCTTTGTACTCCCAGTTTCCTAGACAATTTAAATCAATGAGGTTGCCACTTGCCAAGGGTTGGAAAAAGAACAGAAGACAACAAGAGTTCCTACAACAATTAATCTATTAAGATAGCGGGTAGGAAACAGTTAATGGAGGCACTAGGGTCATAGACCAAAGTAGTAAAAAAATAAAGAGCAAGGTGAATGAGATGAAAAATAATGAGGAAGAGAATCAAATGACTATGAACCTATCCAAGAATCGGGTGTATCATTTACTTCAAAAATCAGGAAAGTCTGCACAAGAGATCTAAATGTTAACAAACAAGGGGATGAGAATCCAAGGAGGTGTAACAGATTGAAGTCTCAGGAGGGCTCATGATTGAATATCTTGCCAAAGATAGGGTTGGTGCCAAGAATGACTCTAGTAAGATACCCATCCCTAATATAGTTTCTTCTAGTAATCCTAGTCTTGCTTAGATGGCCTCCTATGCAGGGGCCAATTTGGATTGCTCTTCTGATATGTTAATCGTAACATTAATGGTATTAAATCTCTTCAGGAAGTTAGATATGATCTTATGACACAAGAAAACTAACCAACAATCTCCTCCCCCCCCTAAGATACACACTCCTAGTAAGATTGAAATCGAGGATGTGGACCTAGAGGAGTTATTCTCTGATGGAGACAATAGTCATACGGATATGGAAAAAGCCTGGTGGGATCATCTCAAACATGTTTTCTCTAATAAAAAATAGGAAAAAACATGCTAGTGGTAATGGGTGTGTGCAACTTGTTTGTCCATTACAAACATTCGAAAATTTAAAAGTAAATAAAGGAACAAAAATGAGAGTTGTTTTTTGAAACATGAGAGGGTTTGGAGGAGAGGTCAAAAGGAGATACTTAAGAGAGTTATTTATGGAAAAACTTGTCGAATTTGTGGGTCTGCAAGAAACAATGAGACAACCATTCTCTAGAACTGAGTTGCACAATATATGTGCTGGCAGGGATTTTCGTTGGCAACATACTCCTGCTAGGGTTAGATCTAGGGGGCTATTTCTTGGTGTTAATTTCAAATCATTGTATGTATATAGGAACACAAGACGATGGTGACTATTACATAAATATAAAAGTACAAGATAAGAAAACAAACTTCATTTGGATTTTAATGTTGGTTTAAGCGGAAGCCCAAATGGAAAGGAAAGTTGGCTTTTTATCTAAACTTTCAAGGGTTCTGCATGATTTTACAAATCTGAAACTTTCAAGGGTTCTGTGTGATTTTACAAATCTGAATTTGATTGGTGGATATTTTAATAGCATTCAAAATTCTTCTAAAAAGAATAAACCAGTAACTCTTGGAAACTGGAGTTTTGTATCTAGTGTTGTACTAGTACACACTGGCCTGGGAGAAATTAAGATGAATTGAAGACATTATGCATGGGGCAATACTTTGCAGGAACTCACTTTTGAGAAATTGGATAGGATGACTTGCAAGACTGATTGGGAGGATAAATGCCTCATATTGTCGCCCTTAGAAGGGAGAAATCTGATCATGCACCATTGTATATAGATACATGGGACATGCAGAAAAAAGGCCCAATTTTTAGGTTTGAAAACTCTTAAATTTGGAAGGAAGGACTAAATGAGTTAGTACATGAATTTTGGATGAACCGCAGTATCAATGGAACTAACACTGATAAGTGGTTGGCCAGACTGAGAAATCTTAGGAAAAAACTAAAAGGATGGCATAGAAATATGAATGCCTCGTATAGAATTATGAAAAAAAGGATAATCTATTAAAAATAGATAACATTGATAAACATTGCGAAATCCATGGGCTCACTACTGCATAGTACATGAACAATTGGAACTTATAGTTGAACTAGACATGATTATGAAAAAGAAGAGTTGAAGTGGTTACAAAGAGCAACAAGAAATAAATTTTGGAAGAGGATAGTAACACTAGGTACTATCATGCTAAAGCTAATTGCATGCATACCAAAAATATAATTACATCCCTTAACCAATATGAAGGGGTGATTGAAGGTTAAACAATTAGTTGACTATATTTTTTTATAAAAGTATGTTAGGACATCCTGAACATTCTACAATTTCCTTTGAGGTTGAAACTTCATTTACTATACCCATAGAGGCTTGAGTTAAATTAACTAAGGAATTATCACCGAAGGAAATTAAAATTGCGGCACTTTAAATGGCTCATAATATATCTCCTGGCCCTAATGGATTCACTTCAACATTCTATCAACATTTTTGGAAATTTATTAAAATGATTTCAAGGCCTTATTTGATGATTTCCATATAGGAGGGCTTAACATTTCTACAATGAGTTACGGTTTGATCACCCATGTTCCTAAAATCTAAGAGGAAAACTGAAATGTTAGTTTTTTTTACAAAGATCCTTATGAGTAGGTTCAATATGGATGTTAGTGATGTCATACCCTTATTCAGACAACTTTTGTTAATGAGAGAGACATTATTTAAGGGGTACTTATTTTACATGAAGCTTTGAATACATGTCATGTAAAAAAGTAAAGCTCAACTATTTCTAAAGTTGGATTTTAAAAGGCATATGACAAACTAAAATGTCTTTTTGTTCTACAAATCATGAAACTGGAAGGTTTTCCTGAAAACTGGATTTATTAGATTGTGTTTACTATTAGACCTTGGCATGTGGGGGTAAAATGAAATGCTTGTATTGGCCCATACTTCCCACCCACAAAGGATTGAGGAAAGGGGATTCCCTATCAACTGTTATCTTTGATTTAGCTGCTGATGTACTAGCAATGTAGATGGAGAATGCCAAAAAAACTGGGTTAGTTGAAGGACTACTAGAAGAATATTTTGAGGGCGGTGTCAACATGTTGCAATATGCATATGACACAATATTCCTGATGCAAGATGACTATGACAGTGCACATAATTCAAAGTTTATGTTGCCAATTTGAACAGATGTTTGGTTTTTAAAAAATCACAAAACTGAACTTTCCTTTTTGGTGATGTTGCTAGCAAATCTGATTGGGTGTTTTGGTGAAACAAAGTACCATAACCGGTGTGCGTTTAGTGAGGTAGTTAGTAACACTTTATTTTCTTTATTTATTTGTCCTATATGATGACATTGATCAAAATTTGTGTCTGGTGCCTAAGATGTAATTCGATTTACTTCAGCTCCATGTATATAATCCCTATATGAACTTTTAGGGTTTTTTCCAAGAAAAATAGAACCCTAGAAATAACATGGAAACCAGATCCCTTATGCAATAGTGGATCTAGATGGGGTCAATTAGGGCAAAGGAAGAGGAGAACCTGAAAGACGGGAGGCTTGAGGGGATCAAAGCAGAAGGCGCAGTCCAGCACCTCTAGAGGGATGGCACCTTCGCTGGTGGCGGACTTCTCCCCCCTCCTCCTCTTCGCCTCCATACTCTCAATCCCCTGTGCGCTCATGTTCCTACAATGAAGAAATTATGTGGACCTCGTGCTTGTCGCCTCAATTTTATCGCTGGATATAGGCGGAGAGACAGAGAGTGAGCTTCTTAGCGGGCTCCTCACATGGGCTTTCCAATGCAGTTTTCTTGGACAAACCCTATCCCCCTTCTCTGCGTCAAGTTGTCTCTGCTTCCCACAAAGAGCGAGCGAGCGAGTGAACCACACATGGGCCAGCCCATTAGGCTGGATTTACGTGCAAGGGAGATCTTGGTTTTGGAAACCTTTGGAAAGGTTTTACCCATTTTGGGAAACCTTTTAGAAGGTTTTGGTCTATTTTTTCACGGTTTTTTTTCTTTAATGGTTATTCTTTCCCCCCAAAAAATAAAAAATATTTAGAAATGTCAAAACTTGTTTGAGTTCTAAAAATATGTTCAAAAATTCAAACCATTTCAAAAGTTTCAAAAAATATTTGCATTTAAAAAACACAATTTCAAAAATTCTTCACATTTTTGAAAAAATGTATTTTCAAAAAATGTTTGGATTTAAGAAAATTGTTCATAGTTTCAAAAATTATATGTGCTTTTCAAAAGATGTTCAGAAAACTGGAACAAAATTTGAAATTCTATTTTTTTAAGATGGGAATATGTTTTTGAAAAATGAAACCCAAAAACATAAAACTAGTAAAGAAAAAAAGGAAACATGTGCGCCCTGTGCATCATTGATGGGGCTAGTCCGTCACTCCCTATATGAAAGGTTGACTGTTTGCCAAAGTTAGCGTCAAATATAACCTTCCTTTCACTTGAGCCCACACTGAGAGTCGCGAGTGCAGTTTTCTTGACATGTAATCTTCAAGGACCAAACAAATTACTATATTGGACTAACATTTACTTGCCATCCAGGAATTAGTATTGATTTAAAAAGGTCATACCTGGTGGTAATTCCTTGAGAACTGTAGACACACGTGTGTAAAAGAGAATTTATATTTGTAAGTAAAATATGTGTCTCTTGACGATGAAGCTCTTGAATAGATGTTACATGTTTGATCAGTGTGTCGATAACCCCTCCCCTGCTTCGCCGCCACAAGAGGGACACAGGCGAAACAGGGCATGCCTAGGGATGGAGGCAGTAGGTCTCTCATGGTCTGTTGGCGTCCTCGTAGAACCGGGGTGACGGCCTCTCCTTGCGGTGGCAGGCCTGAGCAACGTCACGGATCGATGGCCGTGTCGCGTGTCAGAGGTCACTCTATGGCAGGCATCATGGTCGGATTTGGGTCCCTCGAGGAGTTCTCCTCAAATCTTGGGGGTGCGATGCCAGCCTCATATGCTCCAGTCATCCGCCCAGGGCACGCACCGGTATCCTGCCTGTGGCCCGCGTTGGTGGTTTTGGGTAAGGCGAGCTTGCACCTTGTGGTTTGTAGATGGTGGTTCGCTTACTAGGCTCGATTTGGGCGGATATGTCCCTTGGTGGTCCAGCTTGGGGCAAAGGCTGATGGTGATGGATGGTGGTGGTGGAGGTAGTGCTGGTGGAGGTAGTGTTGAGTGGTGGTGGTGGTGCAGCTTGGAGCCGGTTGTGTTGCGGCGAGCTTGAGGCTCTTGTGTCGTCTCGGTTGACCTTTTCTCAATAATGACACAATGACGCCTCTCCAACTTGCTAATCATCCTGACCTCCTGTGGCGAAGCTGCTAGTCAAGCTCTGTGTTAAGCTTTTCACATACATTGATTGCCATGCTCTTATTTTGTGACAAGAGGTTCAGTACGCACGCTAGTGTGATGCATTAGGCTGTTTGTAGAGTCTTGGTATTGTGATCCCTTTACAACACCCCTCATCTATTTGTGTCTCTCGTGGTGATGGTCCTTTCCTCTGCTAGCTAAGTCATGCCTTCTCCCGAGCATCCACTGATACGTCTCCAACGTATATATAATTTTTGATTGCTCCATTCTATATTATCTACTGTTTTAAATGTTTATGGGCTTTATTATACACTTTTATATCATTTTTTGGGACTAACCTATTAACCCAAAGCCTAGTGCCAGTTTTCTGTTTTTACCCTGTTTTAGGGTTTCGAAGAAAAGGAAAATCAAACGGAGTCCAATTGACCTGAAACTTCATGGAACTCATTTTTGGAAGGAAAGAAGCCCAGAAGACTTGGAGTGCACGTCGGGGGACCTGCAAGGAGGCCACAAGGCAGGGGGCGCGCCCACCCCCCTGGCGCGCCCTCCACCCTCGTGGGCCCCATCGTGGCCCCCCTGATGTACTTCTTCCGCCTATATATCTTCATATACCCTAAAAACATCCGTGAGCACAATAGATCGGGAGTTCCGCCGCCAGAAGCCTCCGTAGCCACCGAAAGCCAATCTAGACCCGTTCCGGCACCCTGCTGGAGGGGGCAATCCTTCTCCGGTGGTCATCTTCATCATCCCGGCGCTCTCCATGACGAGGAGAGAGTAGTTCTCCCTCGGGGCTAAGGGTATGTACCAGTAGCTATGTGTTTGATCTCTCTCTCTCTCTCTCTCTCTCTCGTGTTCTTGAGGTGATACGATCTTGATGTATCGCGAGCTTTGCTATTATATTTGGATCCTATGGTGTTTCTTCCCCCCTCTACTCTCTTGTAATGAATTGAGTTTCCCCTTTGAAGTAATCTTATCGGATTGAGTCTTTAAAGATTTGAGAACACTTGATGTATGTCTTGCCGTGGATATCTGTGGTGACAATGGGATATCACGTGATTCACTTGATGTATGTTTTGGTGATCAACTTGTGAGTTCCGCCCATGAACCTATGCATAGGGGTTGGCACACGTTTTCGTCGTGATTCTCCGGTAGAACTTTGGGGCACTCTTTGAGGTCCTTTGTGTTGGTTGAATAGATGAATATGAGATTGTGTGATGCATATCGTATAATCATGCCCACATATACTTGAGGTGACATTGGAGTATCTAGGTGACATTAGGGTTTTGGTTGATTTGTATCTTAAGGTGTTATTCTAGTACGAACTCTATGGCTGTTTGTGACACTTATAGGAATAGCCCAACGGATTGATTGGAAAGAATAACTTTGAGGTGGTTTCGTACCCTACCATAATCTCTTCGTTCGTTCTCCGCTATTAGTGACTTTGGAGTGACTCTTTGTTGCATGTTGAGGGATAGTTATGTGATCCAATTATGTTAGTATTGTTGAGAGGACTTGCACTAGTGAAAGTATGAACCCTAGGCCTTGTTTCCTAGCATTGCAATACCGTTTACGCTCACTTTTATCATTAGTTACCTTGCTGTTTTTATAATTTCAGATTACAAAAACCTATATCTACTATCCATATACCACTTGTATCACCATCTCTTCGCTGAACTAGTGCACCTATACAATTTACCATTGTATTGGGTGTGTTGGGGACACAAGAGACTCTTTGTTATTTGGTTGCAGGGTTGCTTGAGAGAGACCATCTTCATCCTACGCCTCCTACGGATTGATAAACCTTAGGTCATCCACTTGAGGGAAATTTGCTACTGTCCTACAAACCTCTGCACTTGGAGGCCCAACAACGTCTACAAGAAGAAGGTTGTGTAGTAGACATCAAGCTCTTTTCTGGCGCCGTTGCCGGGGAGGTGAGTGCTTGAAGGTATATCTTTAGATCTTGCAATCGAGTCTTTTAGTTTCTTGTTTTATCACTAGTTTAGTTTATAAAAGAAAACTACAAAAAAATGGAATTGAGTTTGTCTCACACGCTTCATCTTTTTAATATATTTCATGAGTATGATGGAAAGGATAATTGTGCTCAAGTGCTAGAAGAAGAGATCTCTAAAATATTTGGCACTAAATATTTGAATGATGAGCATGATTGCAATGTTGTTAGTATGAATTCTTTGAATATCCATGATGCTAATGATATGCAAAGCCACAAGCTTGGGGAAGCTATGTTTGATGAAGATGATATTTTTTGTTCCCCAAGTTTTGATGAGCAAATTTACTATGATGAAAGCATGCCTCCTATCTATGATGATTATTGTGATGACACATATGCTTTAAAGAATAATAATAACAATGAAACTTTTCATCTTGATTTCAATTTTCAATCCCATGATAATTATTTTGTTGAGTTTGCTCCCACTATTATTCATGAGAAGAATTTTGCTTATGTGGAGAGTAGTAAATTTTCTATGCTTGTAGATCATGAAAAGAAAGCTTTAGATGCTGGTTATATTGTTGAATTCATTCATGATGCTACTGAAAATTATTATGAGGGAGGAACATATGCTTGTAGGAATTGCAATAATATCAAGTTTCCCCTCTATATGCTCAAAATCTTGAAGTTATGCTTGTTTTCCCTTCCTATGCAAGTTGATTATTGTTCCCACAAGTTGTTTGATCACAAAATCCCTATGCATAGGAAGTGGGTTATACTTAAATGTGCTATTCATATTCTTCATGATGCTCTCTTTATATTACAATTCTTATCTTTTATGTGAGCATCGTTGAAATCATCATGCCTAGCTAGGGGCGTTAAACGATAGCGCTTGTTGGGAGGCAACCCAATTTTATTTTTGTTCCTTGCTTTTTGTTCCTGTTTAGTAATAAATAATTCATCTAGACTCTGTTTATATGTGGTTTTATGTGTTTAATTAGTGTTTTTGCCAAGTAGAACCTTTGGGAAGACTTGGGGAAAGTCTTGTTGATCATGCTGTCAAAAACAGAAACTTTAGTGCTCACAAGAATTGCTGCCATTTTTATTTGGAGAGTGATATTTAGTTAATTCTTTTTGAAGATGATTAATAGATAAATTTCTAAGGTCTAGAAATTTATTTGAGAATTTTATGAGTTCCAGAAGTATACGTTTGATCCAGATTACTACAGACTGTTCTGTTTTTGACAGATTCTGTTTTTGATGTGTTGTTTGCTTATTTTGATGAATCTATGGCTAGTAAAATAGTTTATAAAGCATATAAAAGTTGGAATACAGTAGGTTTAACACCAATATAAATAAAGAATGAGTTCATTACAGTACCTTGAAGTGGTCTTTTGTTTTCTTATACTAACGGAGCTTACGAGTTTTCTGTTAAGTTTTGTGTTGTGAAGTTTTCAAGTTTTGGGTAAGGATTCGATGGGCTATGGAATAAGGAGTGGAAAAAGCCTAATCTTGGGGATTCCCAAGGCACCCCAAGTTAATATTCAAGGACAACCAAGAGCCTAAGCTTGGGGATGCCCCGGAAGGCATCCCCTCCTTCGTCTTCGTTCATCGGTAACTTTACTTGGAGCTATATTTTCATTCGCCACATGATATATGTTTTGCTTGGAGCGTAAATTTATTTTGTTAGGATTTGCTTTATATTATTTAGAATAATTTTTTGCATCTTTTATTTCAATAAAAGTGGCATTGATAGCCTTTACTATGCCTATTTTAGAAGTCCACATGTTGCTGTTTGAAAACAGAAAGTTTACCGCTGTTGCAATAATTCCCTAGAAAAGTCAGAATGTGATAAAATGTCGAAACCTTTTGCATCTTAATATATGATAAGTTTACTACAGTGGGAATTTTCTTTCATAATTTTTGGAGCTAGGGAAGTATGGATGTTGTTGCATTCTTTACAGACTGTCCTGTTTAGGCAGATTGCTGTTATGTTTGCATTGTTTGCATATGTTTGCTTCTTTAATGATTCTATTTGATGATAGGACTATTAAATATGCAGAGACATTTAGTATGCAATGTTGAATAATAATTTTAGTGATTTGCTACAGTAGAGTATGAAAAGGTTTTTGCAATGGTTTATACTAACTTATCTCACGAGTCCTTGTTAAGTTTTGTGTGGATGAAGCTTTTGAGATTTAGGGAGACCGTGATATGAGAGGAATTAAGGAGACACAAAAGCTCAAGCTTGAGGATGCCCAAGGAATCCCAAGATAATATTTCAAGAAGTCTCAAGCTTCTAAGCTTGGGGATGCCCCGGCTGGTATCCCACCTTTCTTCTTCAACAACTATCGGTTAGTTTCGGTTGATCCTAAGTTTTTTGCTTCTTCACATGATGTTTGCCATTCTTAGAATGTCATTTTATTTTGCTTTGCTTGCTGTTTGAATAGAATACCAAGATCTGAAATTATTAAATGTTAGAGAGTCTTTACATAGTTGCATAATTATTCGACTACTCATTGATCTTCACTTATATCTTTCGGAGTAGTTTGTCATTTGCTCTAGTGCTTCACTTATATCTTTTAGAGCATGGTGGTAGTTTTATTTTGAAGAAATAGATGAACTCTCATGCTTCACTTATATTATTTTGAGAGTCTTAAATAGCATGGTAATTTGCTTAAAATCCTAATATGATAGGTATACAAGATTAAAACTTTCTTATGAGTGTGTTGAATACTAAGAGAAGTTTGATGCTTGATGATTGTTTTGAGATATGGAGGTAATAATATCAAAGTCATGCTAGTTGAGTAGTTGTGAATTTGAAAAATGCTTGTGTTGAAGTTTGCAAGTCCCGTAGCATGCACGTATGGTAAACATTGTGTAACAAATTTGAAACATGTGGTGTTATTTGATTGTCCTCCTTATGAGTGGCGGTCGGGGATGAGCGATGGTCTTTTCCTACCAATCTATCCCCCTAGGAGCATGCGCGTAATACTTTGGTTTTTGATGGCTTGTAGATTTTTGCAATAAGTATATGAGTTCTTTATGACTAATGTTGAGTCCATGGATTATACGCACTCTCACCCTTCCATCATTGCTAGCCTCTACGGTACCATGCAGTGCCCTTTCTCACATCGAGAGTTGGTGCAAACTTCGCCGGTGCATCCAAACCCCGTGATATGATACGCTCTTTCACACAAAAACCTCCCTATATCTTCCTCAAAACAACCACCATACCTACCTATTATGGCATTTCCATAGCCATTCCGAGATATATTTCCATGCAACTTCCACCGCTCCGTTCTTCATGACATATCTCTCATTGTCATATTGCTTAGCATGATCATGTAGTTGACATAGTATTTGTGGCAAAGCCACCGTTCATAATTCTTTCATACATGTCACTCTTGATTCATTGCATATCCCGATACACCGCCGGAGGCCTTCATATAGAGTCATACTTTGTTCTAGTATCAAGTTGTAATCATTGAGTTGTAAATAGATAGAAGTGTGATGATCATCATTCAATAGAGCATTGTCCCAAAAAAAAGAGAAAAGAGAAAGGCCAAAGAAAAAAAAGAAGGCCCAATATATATATATATATATAATAAATAAAATAAAAGGGGCAATGCTACTATCCTTTTTTCCACACTTGTGCTTCAAAGTAGGACCATGATATAGCGAGTCTCATATATTGTGCTTCAAAGTAGCACCATGTTCTTCATATAGAGAGTCCCATATGTTGTCACTTTCATATACTAGTGAGAATTTTTCATTATAGAACTTGGCTTGTATATTCCAACAATGGGCCTCCTCAAGTGCCCTAGGTCTTCGTGAGCAAGCAAGTTGGATGCACACCCACTTAGTTTCTTTTGTTGAGCTTTCATACATTTATAGCTCTAGTGCATCCGTTGCATGGCAATCCCTACTCCTTGCATTAACATCAATCAAAGGGCATCTCCATAGCCCATTGATTAGCCTCGTTGATGTGAGACTTTCTTCTTCTTTGTCTTCTCCACATAACCCCCTCATTATATTCTATTCCACCCATAGTGCTATATCCATGGCTCGCGCTCATGTATTGCGTGAAAGTTTATAAGTTTGAGATTACTAAAGTATGAAACAATTGCTTGGCTTGTCATCGTGGTTGTGCATGATAGGAGCATTCTTGTGTGACGAAAATGAAACATGACTAAACTATATGATTTTGTAGGGATGAACTTTCTTTGGCCATGTTATTTTGAGAAGACATAATTGCTTAGTGTAACATCCCAAATTTTCAATTTGGAATGTTATACATTAGATCATCAATGCATATCATGTTTTATTTTGCATTTTGGTTGATCCTAGAAATTCTACGCAACTCAATGACCCACGGAGAGAGTTGGGGATTTCGTTATTTTCATATTTGAGTTTTCTCAAATTTTGAGAATAGGATCATTTGATTTTATTTATTTTATCATCAATTATTTCTACTACAAAAATATGAGAGAGGGAATAAAATGACTTTCCCAAAATAAATAAATATTGAGGATTTAATAATAAAATCAAATAAGATTTTATTTCGGAGTTTTTCGTTATTTTATTTGAATTTAGGAAAAAAGTGCGTTTTTCAAAATTGCATTTAGGTCCCAAATAAATGTTCACCTTGTGCGGCTTGATTTTAGAAGCCCGTGAAAATTTGTTTCCGAATTTTTGGAGTCCGTTTAGTATTTCTTTTTATTTTTCTTCCGAGCGAAAAAAAAGTGCGAACCGACCTACGGGCCGTGTCCGACTAGGACTCTGGCCCGAGGGGGGGCCTTTATAAGCCGAGGCCCAGCCCCGGGGAAACCCTAGCCGCCCCAGCCCCCAAGCCGCGCCGCCGCCACCGCGCCGCCACCCACCGCCGCCGCGCTTCGCCGCCGCCGCCTGCCGCCGCCGCCGCCGAGGTTCGCCGCCGCCTCGACTTCCGTGCCATCGTTTAGAAAAAACTAATCGATTTTCGTCGGTTTATTAGATTCGGTTTTTTTAAATAGATCGGTTTTTCTGGTTTATTTAATTTAACGAGCGTTCGTCGTTTTTCTTTTTCTCGGATTAAATCCGTGATTTTTCTGATCGCGATTCCTGATCCGATTTTCATTTTAGTATAACTTTTCGCTCATTTATCGGAATCAGGCGATTCAAGCGCCTAGAGTTTCGTCTCGAAACACTCTATCCGTTTGACCAACTTAAACAAGATTTTGCTACTGGAAAATTTGCCCTAGATCCAGATTACTAGAACGAAGTTGTTTTCTTTCGCCGTTTGACTTTCGTTGCTTCGTTCGATTTGATTCTTTTTGCCAACCGGAGTTCTTAAGTTGAACCTTCTGGTTAGATCTCTTATTTGAGCTTTACCTGTGCATTAGATGAGTACTTATTGTATGCTTGTTTGTTTGTCTGCGGTAGAGTACCCGGAGTGCGCCGCCTGTTACTTCGAATCGTTAGGTTTCCCGGATCATCAGCAAGGCAAGTAACACTTTGATCATACCTTTTCTACCACCCAGTTTTATTGCATTAGATCAATCCTCACACATTGCATGATTAGGATCTAATTAAATTATGGGATGGGAAGTAGATGAGGTAGTACCTATTACCTGTTTATTATCAAACCTTTGGGAGTTACTTCTACGTTTGCTTATTTTGCCATGCTATGCTAGTAGACGTGGATTGGGTGAGTGATATCCATGACAGATGTGAGTTTTGTTAATTAATGGTTTATCTAAGGTGGCAACTTAAACACACATCTGGATGGATTGAGGCACCTGGGTATTCCAGGACTTGCCTGTTTTCTTTTGGACCGCCACCCAGGCTCAAAGGGATCATGAGACTATTCATACTAGAAACTTCCGTGTGCAGCCACAAGCTATTATGGGCTCTAGAATAGTTGACTAAGTCGTGCGAACTCTTACAGTGGTAGACTAGCAGATGTAGGGGATGTAGGTGGTACGGTCTACCCGATCGTAAGGTGCTAGCGCTTCTGAAAGACTATGTCTCGGTCATCCGTCTTCTCAAACACCATGTAGTGCGAGAAACCAAACGGAGGCGATCGAGTCTTGTGGGGAAAAGTGCGCAAACCTCTGCAGAGTGTAATAAACTAATCATGATTAGCCGTGTCCCCGGTTATGGACATCTTGAGTATCTAGTACTTGGATTATCATGTGAATCTCAACATGTTACTCTAAATTAATTTTGTTGGGTTATGTTTAATGATGATGCTTAATTGGGATTGAGAATGCTGTCAACCATTCTCAATGTTTAACAACTACCATGATAGTTAAATAAATTTATTCCTTTGAAGTAGGGAAAAATTGGCTTTACGCAAAACTGTAACCATAGAGCTTTCCACCAGCCAAATATGCATATAGTATAGCTGTTTCATTCCATTACTCTCTATGTGTTACATTGCCAGCATATTCCATGTGCTGACCCGTTTCGGGCTGCAACGTTAATGTTGCAGACTTTTCAGACGACGATTAAGGAGTTTTTAGGTCGTGGTTCTATACTCAGTGATGCCGTTGGAGTTGATGGACTCACTTATCTTCCAAGCCTTCCGCTGTTATCGTTATTAGATGGCCTTAAGCCATATTTATTGTAATAAGTTCTCTTATGAGACACTCGATGTAATAAGTGTGTGATTGCTACTCTGCTATAAATCCTCCGAGTACTGTGTGGTGTCAGCATTACTGATCCAGGGATGACACCGGAGCACAGAGATCAGACTGTTTGAGGTCTGGTCGCTACAGAGATGGTATCAGAGCACACGCTGACTGTAGGACACGACCACTAAGCTAAAGACCTAGATCACTATTCACTCTCTTCTCTTCTGACTTCTCATCTTTTCTACTCTTTAGGATGGCGGATGCAAGGAAAAAGTTCACGCAACCGGATGAAGATACACCCTTTGGACGTCACTTGAAGGAAGTCACTAGATACCTGAACATAGGAGTACCAAGCTTCACCGGAACCTACAACGCCACTTTACCTGAAGAAGAGCGCTGGATGATTCAAGTTCAAGTTCTAGGAAGGACGTTCATGCCAGTCACTGAGTCCGTAGAGTTTTCTTTTGATGCACCAACTTGGAGTCTAGGAAAGAGCATGGCAGCTCACATCGCCATGGGATGCATTGGAGAAGTCTACCGCAAGGATCTCAAGGATACTATCTACCAGATTTGTGGGTGCCGAGATGAACACTGGGAGATGATCAGCACCAGGAAGGATAGATCAATTGCAGCTTTTATCCAGGAGTTAAACCATCACATTCGACAACAGGAGAACCAGATGTGCACCGACATGATAGATCTGAAGAAGGCTAAGACAAGAATCAAGGAACTGGAGGAAGAACTCAAGGCTACCCGTGAAGATTATGAAGAGGAAATTAAAGTATTGGTGGAGAAGAATGACGACCTGATCAAGAAGATTGGAATATTTATGGGAGGCCCTACGCCAGTAGAGGAAGACGAAGAACCCCAGGAGATTAGCCCGGAAAACTACATCATCATCGACGGCACCGACTCGGAACCAGATAGTAGCGATGATGATTATGTTGATGAAGCTGGAGCAGATATTATGGAGTCTTCAACCGAAGAATACTTCTAGTAGACCACCCCATCAGTAGTAGTAATCCACCATGTAAATATAGTAGTCCGAGAACTTTTGCGATAGTTAGATCGATTATATGCCCTTGTTTGATTGAATGAAGTGAATTGTTTGCATTTGCCTCATGTGCATATGGGCAGTGTTTTCTCTTTAGACCCCCTCTATTCTTACATCTCATCTTTTCTAAACCCTCAGATGCCTCCGAGACGTGACCCCGGATTTTCCTTTCCACCGGAGCTCACCCAGTTGATCCAGCAGCAGAACACATTGATGCAGTTGCTAGTCCAGAATCAGAATCAGGGGAACAACAACAACAACCCACCACCACCACCACCACTGTTGACCACTTAGCCCGTTTTCTTAGGCTGAATCCGCCGGTGTTTTCCAGTAGCACCGAGCCGATAGTAGCAGATGATTGGCTCCGCAAGACAGCTAGGGAGTTGACCACAGCAGGATGCACAGATGCGGAGAAGGTGAAGTTTGCCGCACATCAGCTAGAAGGACCCGCAGCATCATGGTGGGAGAATTTCACAGCCACTTTCCCAGTCGACACTGTCACATGGGACCAGTTTCAGCAGGCTTTTCGTACTGCACATGTTTCAGCAGGAGCTATGGCCATGAAGAAGCGTGAGTTTTCGCAACTTGCGCCAAGGAGGACGGACAGTTGGCCAGTATGTGGAGGAATTTAGTAAGTTAGCACGTTATGCCCCAGATGACGTCGCTACGGATGCAGCTAAGCAGGAGAAGTTTCTGGAAGGACTGAATGATGAGTTGAGCATGCAGTTGATGGTAGCCACCTTCAACAACTACCAGGAGTTGGTAGATCGTGCTCTTATGATTGAAGGGAAGCAGCAGCAAATTGAGAATCGCAAGAGGAAGTATGGACAAGGAAAGTACAATTCAGGAGCTCAGCAGAAGCCACGTTTTACCCCTAGACCGGGAGGACATTTTCAGCATACCCATGGAGGAGGTAGCTCGCACAATCACAATGGCACCAAGAATGGTAATGGCAATGGAGGAAGCAACGACCAGAATCATACCAACCCATCAACCCCAGCCAAGAAGGACCTGAGCCAAGTCACTTGTTTTAAGTGCCAGAAGACCGGACATTATGCCAATGAATGTCCTGAAGGCAAAAATGGCAATGGAAGTTCTGGGAAGAAGCCGAACCCTTTCAACAGGGGACAGGTGAACCACGTTAGCATGGAGGAGGTTGAAGCTCAGCCCGATGCAGTAATATGTAAGTTTTTGGTTAAGTCATTTACTGCACTCGTTCTTTTTTATACTGGTGCATCGCATTCATACATCTCAAGGGGATTTGTGGATAAGTATAACCTACCAACCCAAGCCCTTAGGTCACCAATGTTAGTAACCTCGCCTGGAGCAAAGTATGTGGCTAGTCTATGGTGTGATCGGTTACCATTAAGGATTGGTAACTATGTTTTTCCCTCAGACCTAATAGTATTGGAATCTCAAGGATTGGATGTGATATTAGGCATGGATTGGTTATCAAAGTATGAAGGGAATATTGAATGTGCTAGTAAGTCAATTTTGCTTACCACCCCAAAAGGGAGAAGGATCAAGTATGTATCCCGACATGTGCCGAAGAGGACTCAAGTAAATTGCCTAACAGGAGTTGTGCAGGAGGAAGTACCAGTGGTAAGGAATTTTCCTGAAGTATTTCCAGAAGAGTTGCCAGGCATGCCACCGGATAGAGATATTGAGTTTTTGATTGAGCTATTGCCAGGCACAGGGCCAATATCAAAGAGACCATATAGGATGCCAGCAAAGGATTTGGTGGAAATTAAGAAGCAGATTAAGGAGTTACTGGATAAGGGATATATTCGCCCAAGTTCTTCGCCTTGGGGATCGCCAGAACTACTAGTGGAGAAGAAGGATGGATCGTTAAGGATGGTTGTTGATTATCGAGGATTGAATGAAGTAACGATCAAGAACAAGTACCCACTACCGATGATCAATGATCTGTTTGATCGATTGCAAGGAGCTAAGGTATTTTCCAAGATCGATCTGCGATCAGGATACCACCAGTTGAAGATTCGAGAACAGGATATTCCGAAGACAGCTTTTACCACCAGGTATGGGCTGTATGAGTATACCGTTATGTCATTTGGACTGACTAACGCACCTGCCTATTTTATGAACATGATGAACAAAGTATTTATGGAGTTCTTGGATAAGTTCGTTGTAGTGTTCATTGATGATATCCTGGTTTATTCGAAGAATGAAGAGGAGCATAAGGAGCATTTGCGTTTGGTACTTGGAAAGCTCAGAGAACATCAATTATATGCCAAGTTCAGCAAATGTGAGTTTTGGTTGAAGGAAGTAGGATTCCTCGGACACGTTATATCTGGAGAAGGTATAGCAGTTGATCCCACTAAAGTTGATACCGTGACCAAGTGGGAAGCCCCAACAACAGTTGGAGAGATCTGGAGTTTTCTCGGACTCGCAGGATACTACCGGAGATTCATTGAGAATTTCTCAAAGATTGCGAAGCCCATGACGGAGTTGTTGAAGAAGGATACCAAGTTCATATGGACAGAGGAATGTGAGGCTAGTTTTCAGGAGTTGAAGAAACGCTTGGTTACCTCGCCAGTGTTGATTTTGCCATACCAGACCAAGGATTATGAGGTGTATTGCGACGCTTCACGTCAAGGACTTGGAGCAGTGCTTATGCAGGAAGGGAGAGTTGTTTCATATGCCTCAAGACAACTGAAGCCTCATGAGTTGAATTATGCCACGCATGATTTGGAGTTAGCAGCCGTAGTGCATGCTTTGAAAACATGGAGGCATTTCCTCATTGGAAATCATTGTGAGGTGTACACGGATCATAAGAGTTTGAAGTACATTTTCACACAGAAGGAGTTGAATCTCAGACAAAGGAGATGGTTGGAGCTTATCAAGGATTATGATATGAAATTGCATTATCACCCCGGAAAGGCTAATGTAGTAGTGGACGCATTAAGCCGTAAGAGCCATGTCAATACGTTAATGACGGGAGAAATACCCAAGGAGTTAGCAGAAAATCTTCGTGAACTATGTTTGGAAATAGTTCCGAGAGGCTATGTAGCAGCATTAGAGATTCAGTCAACTTTGATGGATAGAATCAGGGAAGCTCAGAAAACTGACCAAGAGATTGCTGCTATAAAGGAGAAACTGAGCAAAGGAAAAGCTAAAGGATTTCGTGAGGATGAGCACGACACCCTATGGTTTGAAGACCGCGTTTACGTGCCCAATGACCCGGAGATCAGGAAGTTGATTTTGCAAGAGGCACACGACTCACCATATTCGATTCACCCAGGAAATACCAAGATGTATTTGGATTTGAAGGATATTTTCTGGTGGACCGGAATGAAGAAGGATATTGCGGAGTATGTAGCAGTTTGTGATGTATGTCAGAGAGTAAAGGCAGAGCATCAGAAGCCAGCAGGATTGTTACAACCCTTGTCGATACCTGAATGGAAGTGGGATAAGCTAGGCATGGATTTTATCACAAGATTGCCCAGGACTCGTTCAGGCTATGACTCGATTTGGGTTGTAGTCGATCAAGTGACGAAAGTTGCTCACTTCATCCCAGTAAAGACCACTTACACCAGTGCTAAGTTGGCAAAGATATACATGACCAGGATCGTATGTCTGCATGGAGTTCCAAGGAGTATCGTATCAGATAGATGAACCCAGTTTACTTCAAAGTTCTGGAAGCAGTTGCACGAAACTTTGGGAACCAGGATAGAATTCAGTACAACTTTTCATCCACAGACAGATGGACAGACCGAGAGGGTAAATCATATTTTGGAGGATATGCTGAGAGCTTGTGCACTAGATTATGGATCTAGTTGGGACGACAATCTTCCATATGCGTCTTACAGCAACAGTTATCAAACCAGTTTAAGAATGGCCCCTTTCGAAGCCTTGTATGGAAGGAGGTGCAGGACACCGTTGTCGTTGGACGAAGTTGGAGACCGCCAGTTGTTTGGTCCTGACTTGATTAAGGAGTCTGAATAGAAGGTGAAGCTAATTCACGATAGGCTCAAGATAGCCCAGTCCAGACAGAAAAGTTATGCAGATTCTAAACGCAAGGAGACAGTTTACGAAGTCGGAGATAGAGCTTATCTTCGAGTATCTCCACTTCGGGGAACAAAGCGTTTTGGAGTTAAAGGGAAGTTAGCACCATGATTTGTAGGACCATATCGAGTTTTGGAGCGTATGGGAGAAGTGGCCTACAAATTGGAATTGCCCGAAGGATTGTCAAGAGTGCATGATGTGTTCCACGTTTCCCAGTTGAAGAAATGTCATGCGGAGATGGCTGACATACCGTTGAGACACACAGTGCCTTTGGAAACTATTCAGTTGGATAACGATTTGGCCTACAAGGAGAAACCAATTAAAACCCCCGAGTCTGCCAGTCGAGTTACCCGCAACAAGGTTATCAAATTTTGCAAAGTTCAGCGGAGCCACCACACAGAGGATGAAGCCACCTGGGAGCGAGAGGAAGATTTGCTCAAGGACCACCCTCACCTATTTTCTAGCCAACCCGAATCTCGAGGGCGAGATTCATCTTAAGGGGGGTAGGTTTGTAACAACCATAATTTTCAATTTGGAATGTTATACATTAGATCATCAATGCATATCATATTTTATTTTGCATTTTGGTTAATCCTAGAAATTCTACGCAACTCAATGACCCACGGAGAGAGTTGGGGATTTCATTATTTTCATATTTGAGTTTTCTCAAATTTTGAGAATAAGATCATTTGATTTTATTTAATTTTATCATCAATTATTTCTACTACAAAAATATGAGAGAGGGAATAAAATGAATTTCCCAAAATAAAGAAATATTGAGGATTTAATAATAAAATCAAATAAGATTTTATTTCAGAGTTTTTTGTTATTTTATTTGAATTTAGGAAAAAAGTGCGTTTTTCAAAATTGCATTTAGGTCCCAAATAAATGTTCACCTTGTGCGGCTTGATTTTAGAAGCCCGTGAAAATTTGTTTCGAATTTTTGGAGTCCGTTTAGTATTTCTTTTTATTTTTCTTCCGACCGGAAAAAAAGTGCGAACCGACCTACGGGCCGTGTCCGACTAGGACTCCGGCCGGGGGGGGGGCTTTATAAGCCGAGGCCCAGCCCCGGGGAAACCCTAGCCGCCCCAGCCCCCAAGCCACGCCGCCGCCACCGCGCCGCCACCCGCCGCCGCTGCCGCGCCGCTGCCGCCGCCGCCGAGGTTCACCGCCGCCTCGACTTCCGTGCCATCGTTTTTTTAAAAACCCGATCGGTTTTCGTCGGTTTTCGTCGGTTTATTAGATTCAGTTTTTTTAAATAGATCGGTTTTTCGGTTTATTTAATTTAGCGAGCGTTCGTCGTTTTTGTTTTTCTTGGATTAAATCCGCGATTTTTCTGATCGCGATTCCTGATCCGATTTTCGTTTTAGTATAACTTTTCGCTCGTTTATCGGAATGAGGCGATTCAAGCGCCTAGAGTTTCGTCTCGAAACCCTCTATCCGTTAACCAACTTAAACAAGATTTTGCTACTGTAAAATTTGCCCTAGATCCAGATTACTAGAACGAAGCTGTTTTCTTTCGCTGTTTGACTTTCGTTGCTTCGTTCGATTTGATTCTTTTTGCCAACCAGAGTTCTTAAGTTGAACCTTCTGGTTAGATCTCTTATTTGAGCTTTACCTATGCATTAGATGAGTACTTATTGTATGCTTGTTTGTTTGTCTGCGATAGAGTACCCGGAGTGCGCGGCCTGTTACTTCGAATCGTTAGGTTTCCCGGATCATCAGCAAGGCAAGTAACACTTTGATCATACGTTTTCTACCACCCAGTTTTATTGCATTAGATCAATCCTCACACATTGCATGATTAGGATCTAATTAAATTATGGGATGGGAAGTAGATGAGGTAGTACCTATTACCCGTTTATTATCAAACCTTTGGGAGTTACTTCTACGTTTGCTTATTTTGCCATGCTATGCTAGTAGACGTGGATTGGGTGAGTGATATCCATGACAGATGTGAGTTTTGTTAATTAATGGTTTATCTAAGGTGGCAACTTAAACACACATCTGGGTGGATTGAGGCACCTGCGTATTCCAGGACTTGCCTGTTTTCTTTTGAACCGCCACCCAGGCTCAAAGGAATCATGAGATTATTCATGCTAGAAACTTCCGTGTGCAGCCAAAAGCTATTATGGGCTCTAGCATAGTTGACTAAGTCGTGCGAACTCTTACAGTGGTAGACTAGCAGATGTAGGGGATGTAGGTGGTACGGTCTACCCGATGTTGCAGACTTTTATTGTAATAAGGAGTTTTAGGTCGTGGTTCTATACTCAGTGATGCTGTTGGAGTTGATGGACTCACTTATCTTCCAAGCCTACCGCTGTTATAGTTATTAGATGGCCTTAAGCCATATTTATTGTAATAAGTCCTCTATGGAGACACTCGATGTAATAAGTGTGTGATTGCTACTCTATTATAAATCCTCCGAGTACTGTGTGGTGTCAGCATTACTGATCCAGGGATGACATCGGAGCACAGAGATCAGACTGTTTGAGGTCTGGTCGCTACACTTAGTTAGTATGCTTGAAGTATTATCATTTTTATATCAATATGAACTTTTGTCTTGAATCTTATGGATCTGAATATTCATACCACAATTAAGAAGAATTACATTAAAATTATGCCAAGTAGCACTCCGCATCAAAAATTCTGTTTTTATCATTTACCTACTCGAGGACGAGCATGGATTAAGCTTGGGGATGCTGATGCGTCTCCAACGTATCTATAATTTTTGATTGCTCCATGCTATATTATCTACTGTTTTGAATGTTTATGGGCTTTATTATACACTTTTATATCATTTTTTGGGACTAACCTATTAACCCAGAGCCCAGTGCCAGTTTCTGTTTTTACCCTGTTTTAGGGTTTCGAAGAAAAGGAAAATCAAACGGAGTCCAATTGACCTGAAACTTCATGGAACTCATTTTTGGAAGGAAAGAAGCCCAGAAGACTTGGAGTGCACATCGGGGGACCTGCGAGGAGGCCACGAGGCAGGGGGGCGCGCCCACCCCTTGGACGCGCCCTCCACCCTCGTGGGCCCCTCGTGCCCCCCCTGACGTACTTCTTTCGCCTATATATCTCCATATACCCTAAAAACATCCGTGAGCACAATAGATCGGGAGTTCCGCTGCCAGAAGCCTCCGTAGCCACCGAAAGCAAATCTAGACCCGTTCCGGCACCCTGTCGGAGGGGGCAATCCTTCTCCGGTGGCCATCTTCATCATCCCGACGCTCTCCATGATGAGGAGAGAGTAGTTCTCCCTCGGGGCTAAGGGTATGTACCAGTAGCTATGTGTTTGATCTCTCTCTCTCTCTCTCTCTCTCTCTCTCTCGTGTTCTTGGGGTGATACGATCTTGATGTATTGCGAGCTTTGCTATTATATTTGGATCCTATGATGTTTCTTCCCCCTTCTACTCTCTTGTAATGAATTGAGTTTCCCCTTTGAAGTAATCTTATCGGATTGAGTCTTTAAAGATTTGAGAACACTTGATGTATGTCTTGCCGTGGATATCTGTGGTGACAATGGGATATCACGTGATTCACTTGATGTATGTTTTGGTGATCAACTTGCAGGTTCCGCCCATGAACCTATGCATAGGGGTTGGCACACGTTTTTGTCGTGATTCTCCGGTAGAACTTTGGGGCACTCTTTGAGGTCCTTTGTGTTGGTTGAATAGATGAATATGAGATTGTGTGATGCATATCGTATAATCATGCCCACGGATACTTGAAGTGACATTGGAGTATCTAGGTGACATTAGGGTTTTGGTTGATTTGTATCTTAAGGTGTTATTCTAGTACGAACTCTAGGGCTGTTTGTGACACTTATAGGAATAGCCCAACGGATTGATTGGAAAGAATAACTTTGAGGTGGTTTCGTACCCTACCATAATCTCTTCGTTCGTTCTCCGCTATTAGTGACTTTGGAGTGACTCTTTGTTGCATGTTGAGGGATAGTTATGTGATCCAATTATGTTAGTATTGTTGAGAGGACTTGCACTAGTGAAAGTATGAACCCTAGGCCTTGTTTCCTAGCATTGCAATACCGTTTACGCTCACTTTTATCATTAGTTACCTTACTATTTTTATAATTTCAGATTACAAAAACCTATATCTACTATCCATATACCACTTGTATCACCATCTCTTTGCCGAACTAGTGCACCTATACAATTTACCATTTGTATTGGGTGTGTTGGGGACACAAGAGACTCTTTGTTATTTGGTTGCAGGGTTGCTTGAGAGAGACCATCTTCATCCTACGCCTCCTACGGATTGATAAACCTTAGGTCATCCACTTGAGGGAAATTTGCTACTGTCCTATAAACATCTGCACTTAGAGGCCCAACAACGTCTACAAGAATAAGGTTGTGTAGTAGACATTATCCACCACTTCTGTTTTTTTGTTACTTGTATAGTTTTTGATCCGGTTTTCATTATAAACAGGGTCAACTTGTTAAGCTTTTTGATCCAGTTTTCCTTATAAATTGGTTCAACCAAAGCCTAAGGGGTGACTCTTGGCTTTTGCTTCTTTTGAGAAATATATATATATATATATATATATATATATATATATATATATATATATATATATATATAGGTAAAACTGTGTCTACCATAGCTTGCCACAGAACTAGTTAAGTGTCCCTAAACTTTTAACGGTTCAAAAGTTATCAAAAAATATGAAATAAATATGGGAGCATCTCTCTAATGTAATAAGATGATCCAACGGAGGGATTATCAAAATATGCATCTGTGTGTCCTCGGCAAAAATAATAAGCATTTCAGCTCACTGCGACATAAATATATACTGAACTATTTGTTTTTTTGTCCAGGACACATACAGTCGTATTTTTTTAATCCCTCTGTTGGATCATGTTATATTATAGGTGTGTTGGTTCAGTATTTTTTTCAGAATTTTTGAGAACTTTTGCACCGTGAAACCCTTAACTAGTTCTGTGGCAAGCACTTGTAGAAAATCC
This sequence comes from Triticum aestivum, assembly GCF_018294505.1. Lineage (NCBI taxonomy): Eukaryota > Viridiplantae > Streptophyta > Magnoliopsida > Poales > Poaceae > Triticum > Triticum aestivum. The sequence continues at coordinate 26,475,505 of NC_057800.1, read as the reverse complement.
TACTCCAATGTGTTGATTCCTGTATTATGTTTTTTAGGGTGAGATATATTGTTAAATAAAATGCCACACTTTTTTAGAAACATCTGTAATTTTATTCATATCATAACAATTGCAGGTACACTAATTTGGATATAAGATCCCCAAAAATATAAAGTAACTCCAATGACTAAGCATTACAATAAAATCTTTTGGAAAATCCTTCTTCGTTGTGTCAATCTCTATTAGAAGAAATACTTGAAAGCCATCGGTAAAAAAGTTGCAATTGGACTGGAGCAACTATGTTGTCACTCTTTCACCCGCACGAACATTACCAATAACTGTTTTTGAACACGTCATGAGTCGCTCATCCAAGAAGGTGGGAAGCCTTGGTCAATGAACGTACTTGGGCCGGGGATAATATCCTAGAAGTTCAACTCCTCGGATCAAAATATCTTCACCATGTTGTCGATGAAAGCTTTCAACTCCACAAAGAATTAAACCAACAAAAAAAGTTTGACACACCAACATAAACTCATGAAATCTGAATAATCGGATCAACGAGGACAAACGACTCTCTAACCTCATGCCACTACCAAAAGAACGAAAGTAAATTTATTCTCACACATACAATGATCACTAAACGATGACAAAAAATGTAAAAATCTGAAAGATGCGCGGTCCCCCAACCTCTCAATGCCAAGATGGCAGCCGGAGACGAGGGGACCAAAAATTCCCTTGCCGTGGCGGCGGCTGCACCTTAACGAAACCCTCAAATGGCGCTTTTGATTTTCCTATACGTGAAAATGCCACCTTTGTAGGAAACATTTTGCAGTTTGGCTCAGCCCTTTTACATGGGCTGCATCGGGCGAGAGAAACAAAAATGGATTGAAACAAAATATATTTTTTAGGTACTTGAAGAATAGTAGTCCCTCCGATTGCGTTTATAAGTTGGGTATGCATTTTTAGGCGTTTGATTTGACAAATGAAATATGTATAATACGTAACAAAATTATATAGTCAGCAAGGTTTAAAATTTCATAAACAAAACAACTTTGGACCTCACTGAAATATGCAGAAACTCAAAAATATTGCATATATCAGAGAACATTTTGTATTTTGAGATTTCAAATTTCTTTGCATTTTTACCTTTAAAAATATTTTGAAATTAGTTTGAATCTGGCTCGAAATTTTGGATTAAAAATATTTTAGACCCCATGGAAATATTTGATGAAATTTCGTTGAAAATTTTAACCCTGATAGTTAGAAACTTCATTTGATGAGGAATCTAGTGCCTACATATCTATGTTTTGTGAATAAAATACATATTTTTCTAGTAAAATAAAGACCTAAAAAGCCATGTCCTACTTATAAATCCAAACGAAGATAGTAAAAGCGATAATAAATAATTAAAAAAATTGAGCGGCGAACATTTGTCGATGTTCAGGCTCGTGGGCAAATTTGAAAACAAAGAGGGGATAGGAGTAGCTTGGTATGAAGTCCTCCTAGTCAACGGTGGCGGAGACAGGGGGACCGACACGGCCCTAGCCCTCTGACATTATGGATTTTCTGCATATACTTGCTAATGAACTGGTACCATCTTCCAGAATCAGTGATGATTTGCCGATAAAAAATCAAGTTTTCAATGATTTGACCCTGGCCATATAGTTTTAAGAGCACTTGCGGCCCCCCCCCCCCCCCCCCCCGATAGATTTTTTTGGCTCCGCCACTACTAGTCAGCGCAGAGCAGCGCCTCAGTAGGGAACCAAACACATACCCCTGACACTTGCTTTTGGGCCATTGCAAAGCGGGGCCGTTGTTTATTGTTTCCTTTTTCCTTTTTTTAATTTTTTATTTTTCACTTTAAATGAAATTCCAAAGCAATTCTTTCAAATTGTGTGAAATAATATTGAATTTGAAAAAGGATAAAAAAATTCAAGTATTAAAGAATTTTTAAAATGTTCACAAATTAAAAAGATTCTTGATTAAACATATGCTCACAAAATAGAAAACTATTTCTGAATTTTAAAATTTTCAACATTTTATAAAACATTCAAAAAAACTAAAAATCATGAAGTTAATTTTTTTTCTAAATTTTCAAACTATTAAAGATTTTTTAAAAGATATCCACGAATATAATTGTGAAATTATAAATTTTTTCATTAATTTAAATGCTCCCAAATTTAAGGAAATGTCCACAAATTTAAAAAGGTGTTCATGATCTATACAAATATACATCAATTTAGAAATGATAATGAATTTAAGAAAATAGTTCGGAATCAAAATAGACAAGGAGAAAAAATAACATGAAATAAAAATAAAAAATAAAAAGTTTTAAATTGGAAGAAAACCGGTAAAAAGCAAAGAAGAAAAAACGGGTCAAAGAAGGTTCTATAATATTTCTAAAACCAATGGGAATAGGGAGAGGAAACACCCATTTGGATGAATTATTTTTCAAAATCCAATTTGTGAAGGGTTTTTTTAAAATAGATGAACCTTTTCCAAAATCAGTGAACTTTTTTTAAAATGGATGAATGTTTTTCAGAATTGATGAACTTTTTTCAAAATCGATGAAGTTTGTTCTGTATCAATGAACGATTTTCAAAATCGATGAACTGGTTTTCTAAATTGATACTTGTTTCAAAATTTTGAACTTTTTGGAAAATCGATGAACTTTTTCTAATTCGTTAACTTCTTTGAATTTGTGAACCTTTTTATTACATGAACTTTTTTAAAAATTCATGACTTTTTTTAAAAAAATCTGTGAAATTTCTAATTTTGTTCATATTTTTTGTTAAAAAAACCATGTTTTTCTATCTATGAGCAATAATTAGCGCGGCTACAGTTATTTTTAAACAATTCGCGCTGGAATCTTTCACTATCGCCTTGTTGCTCTAATCTTTGGGCAACCTGCACTGAAGCTACATGGGGTGAGGTCGATTCCTTGTGGGAGCAATGTTTTAGGGAAGTTTTTCCCGCTATTTATACATTTTTGCTATGCTGTGTCTTGGGTTGGCCCACCAGGTGCGGCTAGTGAGCGCCAGTTCCTGCACGGGTGTATCAAGCGCCGTATAGGAGCTCCCTTGCTCACCCTTACGCGGGGAATAGGTTTCCTTTTAGGCTTAAAACGCTCCGGTTTATTGATAAAAAAACCTTCACAATGGTACCTCCATACAGACACAATGAATGTTCGGAGGCTGAGGGAGCAAAAAATGACGTCCTATAGGACGATCAAGAGAGAATTTAGCGAGGCTACAGCCCTCTTCCATTGCGCGGGGGAATAGGTTTCGCCCTACTATGCGTACGATAAACTATGTATACGATTTACGTACAACGTTTCTTTCGGAAGGGCCGTTTTGACTCTTGGGAGCATATGCTCCCTAATGAACAGTAAACAAAAATAAATAGTAAGTAAAATTTAAAAATTCTGAACACCCCCCCCCCCTCCTGCGCGCAACCGCGGCGGCGTCCAGATTGGACGCCGCGTCAAGGGTCGAGCCGGCCTCGTCCTCGCGCGACCACGACGTCCAGATCAGACACAACGCCAAGGATGAGCTGGTCTCCCGCATTGACGGGCCTGCCTCGCCGCCCCGCCGGCAGCACCACCACTACAGCGCCGCCGTCCACGACTTGTCACACCGACAGCAACAGGAGCCCACTCCATTGTAGTGCCGTCATCACACCCTCGGAAGTGGCGCCCGCTCCATTGTAGCACCGCCATACTCGACATGTCGCGTCGCCGGCATCAACAACCGCTCCATTGCAGCGCCACACGACCCATTGCAGTACTCCCTATAGCAGAAACATAGCGGCGAGCAGTGTCGTTCCGTTTTTGCTCCGCAACAGCGGGCAAGAGCAGCAGCGAAGGGGAATAGCGCTTGCGGTAGCGGTGACCGGTGTTGTCGTAGATCTAGAGAAGTGGAAGATGACAATGCGGCAGGAAAAAAATGCATGGTTGTGGCTTCTTGCGTGGGGATAAGGCGGACGTTAAGCGGCGCATGGGCCTAGCCAGAGATGTGGTATGTGGGTTGGGCAGTTGACCGAGCGATGCAATGTGGGAGGACGCATGGCGCGCAGACGACACGGTTGATTTCTTTCTAGAAATCAGCCGGATGGATTTTAGTTTTTTTTGGCTTCGTCTAAGTGAAATGGAATCGGTGATATCTATAATCTATGGTCCCTGATGACCTAACCAAAAAACGAAGCCCACCTTGTCAAATCTATCCTAATCTTAGAGCATGATAGCTATATCTCGCTTATAGCAAGACAAAAGCTTCTCGCGCGTCGAGTGCCTACAGCGACGGGCTGGCCCATTAGTGCATTTGAAAAGAAATCAAGTAGAGGAAGAGAAAAATGGACCGAGCGGGTTCGATCCTAAAACCACTAGTTACAGCGTTGCGCCGCTGGCCATAAGTTAATTGTCGAGTTCGTGTTATACTACTATAGGGCGTGATGAACTTGAAGTAAAAGAGTCGGGTTTCCATAGGCTTTTCGGTTTTTTGTTTTTGTTTTTCCGTATTTTCACCATTTTTTCTTTGTGTCTTTCTCTATTCTTTCTGGGTTTTTCATTCACTTTATTTTCTTTATTTTATTTTGTTTCTTTCTCGGTTCTTTCTGGGTTTTTTATTTTATTTCCTCTTTCGGTTTTTTGCTCCTTTTTCATTTGTTATCCCGCGGGTTTTCATTGTTTTTCTATACATATTTTTGGTATATGCAATACATTTTTCTATTATACAGTTATCATTTTTCAAATACAAGTTTAGCATGTTTTTGATACATGGTGAACATTTTTATATGCACATTTAACTTTTTCTCAAATGTTTCATTAACATTTTTAAAAATACTAGTTAACATTTTTTCAGATGCTTGATTAACAGTTTTATATATGTGATGATTTTTTTATTATTTTAAATACATGGTCAACATTTTTTCAATATGCATTTAAGATATTTCAAATACAAGTTTAACATTTTTTCAAGACATGGTCAACATTTTTCTATACAAATTTAGCATTTTTCAAATACAAGTTCAATACTTTTAATACATGGTCAACGTTTTTTAATACATGGTTAACATTTTCTCTATATACGTTTAACATTTTTTAAATACAAGTACAAGATTTTCTAATACATGGTCAACACTTTTTTTGAAAATCTTGATTAATATTTTGGAACACCCACAATGCGGCTATATCTCCCACGTGTCGGGGCACGACTTAGAGGCATAGCCGCATGGTAGGTTTTTCGCAAGAGGGTAATCTTCACACAATCCCATGTACTGATTAAGAATGGGATAAAGAGTTGGCTTACAATCGTCACTTCACACAAATACAAGTTAAACATACATTATCTAGAATACAATCAAGGTCCGACTACGGAACCAAAATAAAAGAAGACAACCCCAAATGCTAGATCCCCGATCGTCCCAACTGGGCACCACTACTGATCAACTGGAAACGAAACAACACAACGAACACGATCTTCATCGAGCTCCCACTTGAGCTCAGTTGCATCATCTGCACTGGTATCGTCGGCACCTGCAACTGTTTGGAAGTATCTGTGAGCCACGAGGACTCAGCAATCTCACACCCGCGAGATCAAGACTATTTAAGCTTATGGGTAGGAAAGGGTAGTGAGATGGAGCTGCAACAAACACTAAGCATATATGGTGGCTAACATACGCAAATAAGAGCGAGAAGAGAAGCAATGCAACGGTCGTGAACTAGAAGTGATCAAGAAGTGATCTTGAATCTACTTACGTTCAAGCATAACACAAGAACCGTGTTCACTTCCCGGACTCCGCCGAGAAGAGACTATCACGGCTACACACGCGGTTGATTCATTTTAATTAAGTTAAGTGTCAAGTTCTCTACAACCGGATATTAACAAATTACCATCTGCCCATAACCGTGGGCACAGCTTTCGAAAGTTCAAACCCTGCAGGGGTGTCCCAACTTAGCCCATCACAAGCTCTCACGGTCAACGAAGGATATTCCTTCTCCCAGGAAGACCCGATCAGACTCGGAATCCCGGTTACAAGACATTTCGACAATGGCAAAACAAGACTAGCAAGACCGCCCGATGCGCCGATATCCCGATAGGAGCTGCACAAATCTCGTTGTCAGGGCAACACCGGATGAGACAAGTTACGAGTAAAACCAGACCTCGAGTTTCCCCGAGGAGGCCCCGCAGGCGGCTCGGTTCGGACCAACACTTAGACCAACACTGGTCGGGGGGGCTAAAATAAAGATGACCCTCGGGTTGGCCGACCCGAGGGAAGGGTAGGTGGTGGTGAGGCAAATGGTAAAACCAAGGCCGGGCCTTGCTGGAGGAGTTTTATTCAAAGCGAACTGTCAAGGGGTCCCCATAACACCCAACCGTATAAGGAACGTAAAATCAAGAAACATAACACCGGTATGACGGAAACTAGGGCGGCAAGAGTGGAACAAAACACCAGGCATAAGGCCGAGCCTTCCACCCTTTACCAAGTATATAGATGCATTAAAATAAATAAGAGATATTGTGATATCCCAACATATCCATGTTCCAAACATGGAACAAACCTCATCTTCACCTGCAACTAGCAACGCTATAAGAGGGGCTGAGCAAAAGCGGTAACATAGCCAAACAACGGTTTTCTAGAAAAAAATGGGTTAGAGGCTGACATGGCAAAATGGGAGGCATGATATAGCAAGTGGTGGGTATCGCGGCATAGCAAAAGAGCGAGCAACTAGCAAGCAAAGATAAAAGTGATTTCGAGGGTATGGTCATCTTGCCTGAAATCCCGCAAGGAAGAAAAATGAGTCCATGAAGAAGACAAACATACGTAGTCGAACCAATCCTCACAAACCCGACGTTATCGGAACTAACCTGAAGAAGCAACACCGGAAAGAAGCAAACAACATAGTAAACAACCACCACATAAGCATGGCATGATGCACAACCAAGTATGATGCATGTCCGGATTAATGAGGCATGGCATGGCAAAGTGCACAAACAACACTACAAATTAAGTGGAGCTCAATATGCAACGAGTTGCATATTGACGGAATACCACATGACTTATTTAGTTCTTTCTCGTTTATGTACCTGTCGGGGAGGCTGATTCCACCAACACCTATGGGGACAGGGCCCCTTTCGGTTCGGTGGGGGGCGGAGGTCGCACAAAGAGCGGATCGAGGCGGTACACGCGAGCGGTTTTTACCCAGCTTCGGGCCGCACGGATGCGTAAAACCCTACTGCTGCTTGTTTGTGTGTATTGAATTCTTGCTCAGGAGCGACGGACGCTGCCAGACTGAGCGTGAGAGTGTTTCTGGTGTTGAAAATGAGCCGAACTGGCCGAACCAGCTGAACTAGCTGAACCCCTTTCTACGTTGCGCCTGGGCCTCCTTTTATACTTCCAAGGGGTCACCGACAGGTGGCAACGTAGACAAGAAGGGTAAAAATGGAAAAGGATGCGGTAGGTGCAGCTACCGCTACTGTGGATACAGTGCACCCTACCTAACTCTGACGGCAGGGGACAAGGGCATTAAATGCCTGTCTGAGTTGCCTAAACAGTGCAAAAAGTGACCGTTAGGAGCGCCACCGTTTGCCACGATGGCCTTCTCTTCATCTCCGCTTGCCACCTCGCACCCCTAGCTGCACAGCCTCCTGCCACGTGTGCTTGGGAGAGTCCTAGAGCGACACGTTAGCAGGTGTGCTGGAGCGCGGGCATGAAGTGGGGGTTTCCTGCGGCAAGCTCCTTGCCGCGGTCGTCGTCTTGTCGTGTTTGGGAGCTTGTCGCTCACCGGGCCTTGCCGGGACGCAGGACGCGTCACGGCAAGCTTCCTTGGTATGCCTTGAGTGGCCTTCCCGGCAAGCTCCTCTTGCCGGGGTCTTGTCTCTTCCCGGTAAGCTCCTCTTGCCGGGGCCTGGGTTGGCCTTCCTGGCAAGCTCCTCTTGCCGGGGCCTGGGTTGGCCTTCCCGGGAAGCTCCTCTTGCCGGGGCCTTGGTTTGAGTACTTTGTTCTTGAATGGTCTTCAAGGAAGCCACGGAGGGTCTTGGCGGTCACCCGGCAAGCCTTGCCGTGGGATGCTGCGACTGCCCGTGCACAAGTTCGGGGTACTAGGGTACCCCTACTCTAGTACACCGACAGGAGCCCCCGGGCCTGGGCCATACACGGTGCCGAGTGCTGTTGGGCCAGGCCCAAAACAGTGCACGGGCACGCGCGGCCTAGGTCACGCCGCATATCTCTCCGCTCCCACCGCGCACGCCCAGAACGGCACGCGTCAAACGCGGCGTCGTGGGAGAGATCGTGGGAGGTTGTTTATTTGGAAGGCCGAAACGTCCGCCCCGTCCCTCTTTATAAGCAGGGGAAACATGGGCATTTCCTCCATCTTCGTCATTCGCTGTTGCAATCTCAGAAACCTCCGCCGCCCTCCTCCGCTTCCAAAGTCGAAAGAGAGCAGCGCTCTGCTCCCGTCGCCGCCGCCACTACCGGCGCCGTCGATCTCCCCCACCGCCTTCACCATGGCTCCGAAGCCCGGAAAGGGGAAGGCCGCGAAAGCTGTGAAGTCAACCGAAGCGCAGCGGCTTGAGGCGCTGCGGAAAGAGCGGGCCACCTTCCTCCCCGAGCTCTCCGCAAAGGATCTGAGGGAGTGGTACTATCTCTTCTGGTCGACGGAGACACGGGCGCATCCGCGCACGAAGGTACTCTCCGCCATCACCTCGCAAGAAGCTCCAGTTGGCGGGTACCCTTTCTTTGCCGTGTTCTTCTACTGCGGGCTCTGCCCGCCATTCTCTGATTTCTTCTGTGACATCATGAACACCTACGGGTTCCACCTCCTCGATTTTACCCCCAACGCCGTCTTGACCATGGCAGTTTTCGCCCATCTGTGCGAAAACTTTGTCGGAGTCCACCCCAACGTAGCTCTCTTCCGCCATTTCTTCATGCCCCATGTCGAGAGAGGGGAACCCCTTGCCGGGGGGATCGCCTGGATCTCGCGAGCCGGCAAGAAGGAGACCTATCTGGAGGGGGAGCTCCGCAGCAAGTGGGATGAGTGGAGAGCAGACTGGTGCTGGGTAGTAGAGGAGAACCCGCAGCCGTTCACCGCTCTGCGCCAAGCCCCAGCAGTGCGAGGCAATGATTGGAGCGCCCTGTCCGCGGACGATGACAAGTTGACGATCGCCACCACCCGGATCTTGCGCCTCAGGCTTGCCGGGTTGACTGTAGGAGCTGTCGGCGTAGATTTCCTCCGCCGCCGCATCGCCCCTCTGCAGGCGAAAGGGAGACCCGCCTGGGAATTTGGAGGCCCGGCGGACATCATGAGGTTGCGCCCAGGCCTCAACTTCAATTTCACCGTCATAGAATTGGACGGGATACTTAAGGAAATATTCAAGCACGACCCGCAGCATCCCGAGTGGTTCAGGTTGCCGGCAGGCATCGTGCCTCTGTGTAACAACTCCTCGCGCGACCGCATCTGCGCAATGATGCCGTTGTGCGATTCGCACGGGATCGCTCCAACTTGGCAAGAGCCCGCCGGCGACGTCGTGCAACAGTTCTTCGACAGCCTAGTGGAGGTGGCGGTCAATGCTGACGAGAAGAAGCTCCTCACCCGCGACACCACTGATCGAGAGATGGAGCGCATCGCCACCAGGGCGGAAGAGGCGGCGGCAGCCGCAGCCGCTGGCGAATTTGGGTTCACGGTGGAGGAAGCGGACGCGGCATCGGCGATGAGTCTTGCTGAGCGGGAGTGGCCCGAAGACGAAGAAGAGCTTGCCGCGCCCGACACCGAGTTGAGTGAGCCCGCCGAGGGTGCGAGCGGCCCGCCATCTCCGGGGAGCTTGCCGGAAACAGGGCTCGGAACGCAGCCCCCAGTGTAGCCAAGAAGGCGCCTCCGCAGGGTCGGGGACTCAGCAGGGCGGCAAGCTGGTCAACAGCCGCAGCGCCGCGCGACGCGCTCCATCGCGGCAAGTACGGTTGCCGCGGATGCGCCTCCTGCAGCAGTGGCAACTGGAGCGGGGTCATCTCGGGCTGGCGCCGCAGTCCCCGCCAAGCGGCCAAGGGATCCCACCCCTCCACCTCGTCGCGCTGGAAGTGGGCCAAACTTCGAGCTCTCCGCGCTCAGCTCCGACGAGGAGGAAGAAGAAGAAGAGTAAGATTCCCTTGCTTGTTCTTGTAGTTCTTCAACTTGCTGATCTTGTCTTGCATCGGATCTGATCCACCCTGAGCTCTTCTTTTCAGGACTCTGGCCCAGAGGGCGGCGAAGAGGGCCAAGGCTCAGGTGGTGGTCATCGAGGACGAGCCTACTGCGACGACAGGAGGCGCGCCCGAGACCACCCTGCCGGATCCGGCCATCACTTCGCAGAGCAGCCCCCAGCGCAGCCCCCAGCGTAAGCATATGGTTTACTTTCTGCTTCTGGGTGTGCGTGGTTGCTCTTTTCCTTTGTTGACATCTGATCACTGGTTTGTTTGTGCAGGAGCAGAACAGCTTGATCAGGAGGGCGTGGTGATCTCCTCCGACTCGTCGTCTGCTTCGACTACGCCGCCAAGGGCGGACTCCCCGGCAAGGGAGCGTCCTCCGGTAAGGGAGGAGCCTCCGGCAAGGGAGGAGTCTCCGGCAAGGGACAACGCTAACGATCCGCCGGTGGTGGAGGTCACGACGGCAGATCCTAGCACAGGTAGCCCTTCTTGCCCGAAACTTTCCTTGTAGTCTTCTGCTGATTTCTCTTCTCGAACACTTGTTTGATTTCTCCTTCTTCTTTGGTCGTCAGACCCACCCTCCATGGATCCGATGGAGACCGAGGCGGGCGGCGAGGAGGACGCGCGTGGCAATACTGATGATGCCGCGGCCACCGAAGAAGGAGCCGGCGCTGACGTGCCCGCCGGTGAAGAGGCTGCCAAGACTGCTGCCGAAGAAGCTGGCGGGGGATCTGGCGATCGCACTGACGGCCCTGAGGCCGTAGGAGCGCCAGGCGCTGCATCGACCGCCGATCCCTCCGCCGCTGCCGCAGCGTCAGGCTCCGAGGAGCCCCAGCCCGGCGCCTATCTGAAGGCTGGCGAGGGCATCTTCATCAAGCTCCCCTGGGCATCGAGCTCCAGGGCGCCGATGGAAGGAGAAGCTCTGGATGGGGAGGTGCTTGCCTCCGCCGGGTTGTCGATCGTCGACGCGCCGGGAAGCAGCAGTGAAGAGCCCGAGGAGGAGCGGCTGCTGCGGAGGCTGCTGGCGCTCTACCACGCCCGTCAAGTCAAGTTGGAGTCCTGGGAAGCGCTTGCCGCAAGGGCGAGCGTGGACATAGAGAAGCGTGCGGAGGAGCTCCGGGGTCTTCGCCAAGAAACTCTTCGGGCCTTGGCGGAGGAGCGGGAGCAGCTTGCTAAGGAGCGGAAGGCCTTCCTCCTCGAGAAGGCCGAAGCTGAAGAGCAGCAGCGGCTCACCGGCGAGAAGCTGTACGCGCGAGAAGGCGAGCTGACTCAGCGGAAAATGAACCTCGACAGCCACGAAGAGGAGCTTGCCGCGCGCGAACGGGCACTTGGCAGGACGCTCCAAGAGGCAAAGGATACGGCTGCGGCTGCCGAGGCCGCCAAGAAAGAATTGGAGGCAAAGGTGGCACAGCTAGAAACTGATCTGAAGGTTGGTGGCGAAGAGCTTGCCGCCCTCAAGCTAGAGCGCGAGAAGGACGCCCTTGCCCATGGTGAGCTGCAGGGACGACTCGCCGAGAGGGGCAAGGAATTGAGCGCTGCCAAGGATTCCAACACCGATTTGACGCTGAAGCTGGCCACCTTGACGGAGACGTTGGACAGCGCCAGAAAACGGGAGGCAGACTTGAAGAAGGACATCGAGGCCAACGAGGCGCTGCTAGCGAGGGCCGCCGAAACCCAGAATCTTCTCAGAGATACTGTGGAGCTCTGGACGGAGGGCCTTGTGAACATTGCTGCAGTTATCGGAGAGGAGCTGGTGCAATTGGGGGTGGAAGGCTTCGGGTACTCCTCCGACGAGAACCTCCAACCCAGCGCCAAGCTCACTCTGTTCTTCAAAGGCGTGGCGGCGGCACTCCAGCAACTCCAGGAACAGATCCCAAAGCAGTTGGCCGACGAGTCACGCTCGATTTGTGCCGGAGTTCTGGAGAAGGTGCTGGTGAAGGTGGCCTTCTGCAATCCGGGCCTCAACCTCACCAACGTCCTCAAGAGCTGCCGGCGGACGCTGATCTTGACACACTTAAGGCCCTCGTCGCACCCATTGTGGACAGGGTGAACGAGGTCAAAAGGGTTGATGGCGGTCGCGTAGATTAGGCCGCCCGTTTTCTTCTTTTCTTGTCGCTGCCAGTCATGTCATGGGAACACTTTATTAGAGGAGCGACAAGTTATTTTTGTAATATAACTCTATCTTAGGCAAAAAATTGCTGTGTTACTTCGTTTACTCGACTCTTGGCTTTGTATGGTTCTGCCCTATGCTTTCTAGGGAAACTTGCCGGCGCAGGTACCCTTGCCGCGAGCGCCGAGTGCGGAACTTCAGCAGCCTGCTGGCGGGGTCGCTACCGACAAGCAACCTCACTTAAGTTGTTGAGCGGACTCGAAACAACGTAAGGGCGCTAGCGGCTCACTTAAGTTGCTGAGCGGACTCGAAGCAAAGTAAGGGCGCTAGCAGCTCACTTAAGTTGTTGAGCGGACTCGAAACAAAGTAAAGGCACAACTAGCTAGGAGTTGGTTCCTCCGCGCACAGGTTTTCCATACAAAGCACGGTCGTTCAAGGAAAATAACTCGAAAACTTAAAAAACTGATTGCTCAAGCTTTAGCAACTTAGCTTTTTTGTCGTCTGCTTCCCGGCAAGGAGAAACTTTCTTGAACGGCCTGGTCCACACCATTATCTTCTCCTTACCCCCCGGTAAACCTTGTGGGCGAGGGAACCTTCCTTCTTTTGAGAAAGAAACATAGAAATAAAGTAATGATATGGAGCCTTGGGCTCGTTATTGCTTACCGGGGTCTAGTGCTGCACAAAGTGTCAGATAACATATGCGAAAAAGGATTATAGCATAAAAAACTGACAAGATGTGCGGGGCACATGAGCTTTACTAGTGCACGGGGTCTGCGCCCGGCTTTGTACAAAGGATTACATGCAACAGCGGCAAGACTTGTACAAAAGGTGGTTGCCGGAAAAGCTTCCGGCAACCGCGCCTTACGGGTAAAACTTACGAAGATGTTCGATGTTCCAGGAGTTGCTCACCGGAGTGCCATCTTCGGTCTCAAGGCGGACAGCGCCGGGCCTAGTGACTCGTTTCATCCGATAAGGGCCTTCCCACTTCGGCGTCAACTTGTTGGAATTCTTGGCGGACTGAACACGCCGAAGAACAAGGTCGCCTTCCTCGAAGCTCCTGGCTTTAACTTTGCGGCTATGGTAGCGACACAAAGCTTGCTGGTAGCGAGCGGCTCGCACAACAGCCTGGAGACGGTCTTTCTCAAGGAGCAGCGCGTCATCTTGTCGCAGCTGCTCTTGCTCGAGGTCATCATAAGCGAGCACTCGAGGTGACCCGTAAACGAGTTCCGTGGGGAGAACTGCCTCTGCTCCATAGACTAGAGCAAAGGGTGTCTGGCCAGTGGCTCGATTTGGCGTCGTCCTGATCGACCAAAGAACCACCGGCAGCTCCTCGATCCAGTTTCTTCCACACTTGTGCAGCCTGTCGAAAGTTCTGGTCTTGAGGCCTCGCAGCACTTCAGCATTTGCCCTCTCTGCTTGACCGTTGCTTCTCGGGTGAGCAACAGAAGCGAAGCAGATCTTGGCGCCAAGATCTTGGACATACTACATGAAGGTGTGGCTCGTAAATTGCGTGCCGTTGTTGGTGATGATCCTGTTAGGAACCCCGAAACGGCAAACAATCGACCTGAAGAACTTGACTGCTGACTGTGCTGTCACCTTCCTCACTGGTTCCACTTCCGGCCACTTTGTGAACTTGTTGATTGCAACGTACAAGAACTCAAAGCCCCCGACAGCTCGGGGGAAGGGGCCGAGGATGTCGAGCCCCCAGACCGAAAATGGCCAGGATAAAGGGATCGTCTGGAGAGCTTGAGCTGGCTGGTGTATCTGCTTGGAATGGAACTGGCACGCTTCACACTTGGTTACTTGTGCAGTTGCATCCTGGAGGGCTGTCGGCCAGAAGAAGCCTTGTCGGAATGCTTTGCCGACAAGCGCTCTTGCGCCAATGTGGTGACCACATATGCCTCCATGTATCTCTGCCAACAGCTGTTGTCCATCTTCCCGGCGAATGCACTTCAATTTCACACCGTTGAGTCTTATTCTGTATAGTGTGTTGTCGACAAACTTGTACATACTTGACTGCCGGGCTACTCTTTCAGCTTCTTCTTGCTCTTCGGGAAGCTCTCCTGTCTGAAGGAAATGGACAATCTGCTGCGCCCATGCTGGAGCTTGTGGCTCGACAATAAGGACTAAAGGCGTATCTGTTGCTGCGGGAACATCCGCTTCTACGGCAAGAACCCGCGGCTCTGCCAGAGCGTGATATTCCCCGGCAAGCTTGCCAGAGCAAAGCTTGTCGGGAGCGTTTGCTTCAACGGAACAAACCAAGAGGTTCGCCGGAGCAGACTGCTCCTCAGCACTCTTGGCGTCGATCTTGGGGACCTTCTTGGCGGCGGCTTCGGGAAGCTCTGCCGGAAAGTAGTCACCAGAAACCAACTTCCTCTTCTTATTCTGTCCAGTTGATGGTGTCACGGATGGTTGAGTCAGCTTGAGCACAAAGATCCCTGGTTCCACAGGTAACTTTAGTGCAGCGCACTTTGACAGGCCATCAGCAATGTCGTTCTGAGCTCGCGGAATGTGTTCCATTTGCAGGCCGTCAAAGTGTGCTTCTAGCTTTCTCACTTCATCAACATAAGCTTCCATCAATGGACTCTGGTAGTTCTTGTTCACTTGGCGGACGACAAGCTGCGAGTCACCCCTTACAATGAGTTTCTTGATCCCAAGGTCGGCTGTGATTCTGAGGCCGGCAAGCAAACCCTCATACTCTGCAGTATTGTTCGTTGCTTGCTCCTTGGGAAAGTGCATCTGGACTACGTACTTGAGGTGCTCTCCCGTATCCTCTCCGGGGAGCCTCCTCCCCTCTTCAGCGCGTGCACACTTGTCGGCCAGGGTGTAAAGCTCGCTGACGTCTCTAATCTTACACATCGCCATCTCCTCCCTCATCCTTCGGTTTCACACGTTCTGATGGAACGCGCTAATGATCGCGGCGGGGTGGACGTCTGGGATGTTGTGCTGTACACGGCTGAATCTCTAAATGTACTTGCGGAGTGGCTCTCCTTCCTTCTGGGTGAGCAGATGAAGATCGCTTTCTTGGCCATGTGGCTTGTGGCCGCCTGTAAAGGCGCCGACAAACTGATGGCACCGATCAGCCCAGGAGGATATGGAGTTGTCCGGCAAGTGCATGAGCCAGGATCTGACATTGGGCTTGAGTACCAGCGGGAAGTAGTTGGCAAGGACCTTGTCGTCCCGTCCCCCGGCAGCCTGCACCGCGATGGTGTAGATGCTGAGAAACTCCGACGGATGCGTCTTGCCGTCGTACTTCTCTGGTACGTCTGGTTTGAAATTCTTTGTGCTGGGCCACTGGACTTGCCGCAGTTCACGGGTGAACACAGGACAACCTACCGCGTACGGCAGATCGCCTGGTTCCCCTGGCGCATGCATGTCAACAGAGGGCCCAACGCGCTTGTCGGATTGACGTCGCGCTTCTCTTCGGCGCTCGATGCGGGTTCGAGCGTCTTCTTGTTGTCGTTCATGAAGAACTTGGCGCTGGTCACGACGAGCTCGTGGGTCTGACGACGCGGTGGAGCCGTTGTCGGGGTGGACCCGGCGAGTCGGCGACTTTGGCCTTCGTAGTGGAGAGTGCATGGAAGTCACACCTCCCCCGGTCTTGTTGCCATCGGCTCGCGTCCGGCTGTCCTGCCGCGGCAGCGAGGCGCTTGGTTGCCGCGCAGTGTCGCCGTTGGCGAAGCCGATGAGGCTCTGGATAGTGGCCCTCCATTCGTCGGTCTTGTCTGCCGTCGGAGGATAATCCAGGAGTAGCTGGGCCCGCGCCAAGGCTTCCGCCGGCGTGGTGGGCAGCAGAGGTGAACGGTGTGAGGAGCGGGACATGCTCGGACTCCTAACCAAGTTAGAAGGAGCAGTGTCCCGTCCAGGCGACCGCACCTCACTGGGGCCAGCATGCTGGCGTGCATGCTGGTCTTGAACGCCACGCGAACCACTAGCTTGATCTTGGGCCAGCGGACGTATGGTGCTGCGAACGCTATGACGCTGCTGGTCCCGCGCCTCCTGAGATGGGCGCGGTGGGCGTATGGACTCCGAGGTCTGCGCAGCCTTGTCCTTGGACTTGGCAGCGCTGTGGGCACCCTCGTCGATGTCCATTCTTCCGCCGGCTTCCACTCCATCGTCTGCCTGCTCCGGAGGTGGTGGAAGCGACGCAGACGGGGTTGTTGCCCCCGAAGCCTTCTTCTTCGGTGGCATGTCGATGAAGACGATGAAGATTTAGCTCGTGTGCACGCCGGATCGGGTTCGCACGATCTCGACGCCCCCTACCTGGCGCGCCAGAGATGTCGGGGAGGCTGATTCCACCAACACCTATGGGGACAGGGCCCCTTTCGGTTCGGTGGGGGGCGGAGGTCGCACAAAGAGCGGATCGAGGCGGTACACGCGAGCGGTTTTTACCCAGCTTCGGGCCGCACGGATGCGTAAAACCCTACTGCTGCTTGTTTGTGTGTATTGAATTCTTGCTCAGGAGCGACGTACGCTGCCAGACTGAGCGTGAGAGTGTTTCTGGTGTTGAAAATGAGCCGAACTGGCCGAACCAGCTGAACTAGCTGAACCCCTTTCTACGTTGCGCCTGGGCCTCCTTTTATACTTCCAAGGGGTCACCGACAGGTGGCAACGTAGACAAGAAGGGTAAAAATGGAAAAGGATGCGGTAGGTGCAGCTACTGCTACTGTGGATACATTGCACCCTACCTAACTCTGACGGCAGGGGACAAGGGCATTAAATGCCTGTCTGAGTTGCCTAAACAGTGCAAAAAGTGACCGTTAGGAGCGCCACCGTTTGCCACGATGGCCTTCTCTTCATCTCCGCTTGCCACCTCGCACCCCTAGCTGCACAGCCTCCTGCCACGTGTGCTTGAGAGAGTCCTAGAGCGACACGTTAGCAGGTGTGCTGGAGCGCGGGCATGAAGTGGGGGTTTCCCGCGGCAAGCTCCTTAAACATGGCAAGAGGTGAAGCATAATGAAAACTACCTATCTAGGCAAGTTTAAATGAGGCCGGAACAACAACCAACAAGTCCGGAAACTCATCATGTGCATATATTAGATTTGGTACTGTTCTGCCCTAAACCAAATTTTAGAGTTGTTAAACATGCAAAGTAAATACACCATGTTAAACTAGGCATTTTTCTACCCCATTTACATATGAAGTTTGTTAGGTTTGGAGCTACGGTTATTTAGTTATGAATTAAATCATTTAGCATGGCATATGGGCAAAAATTACACAAACAACGTTTTAAACATCTTAAACATGGACGAAAGTGGCATATTATGAAACTAGACAAAATTCTAAGCATTTTACATATATAAGTTATTTACATGTGATGCACGGTTGTGGAGTTAGGATATGCATGAAATGCAAGGGCTTTTATGTAAAACGGTTGTCTCGGGATTAAATGCTAAATTCGCAGAAGGAAAAAAACACACGCGGGCTGAATTTGAAGCATAATGGGCCAGCAGACAGAAAGAAAAAAACAAAGGAGGCGCTGGGGGCCTCACCATGGGCTGAGGCCCGGGTCGGTGTTGGCGGCGCGGGCAGGCCGCAGAGGAGGCTGGGCCTTCCTGGCGCTGGCTGGGCCTTGGGAGGCACCAGTCCACGATGGCGCTGGAGGCAGCGCTCGAGGTCAACGATGGCTCGGCTCGGTGGAGAGGAAAACAGGGGCGCGACAAAACTTGGGGGCGCCGGTGGCGAACGGGCTTAGCAGAGGGTCGCGGGCACGACGGCGGCTACCAGCGAGAAGACGACGGCGGATCCGGCCATGGGGCACCGGAGCAGCCAGATCCGGCAGCGAGGGCGACGAACGGCCAACTGCCATGGCGGGGCATGCTCCTGATCGAGGGGAAACAGAGAAAAAGGGTGAGGGAAGGAAGCCATGGAGGAAAAGAAAGAAGGGTGCTACCTCTCAAGCACTACATTGGTTTTCCCCGAAGAGGAAGGGATGATGCAGCAAAGTAGCGTAAGTAATTTCCTCAGTTTTTGAGAACCAAGCTATCAATCCAGTAGGAGGCTACGCGCGAGTCCCTCGTACCTGCACAAAACAAATAAATCCTCGCAACCAACGCAAATAGGGGTTGTCAATCCCTATAAGGCCACTTACGAGAGTGAGATCTGATAGATATGATAAGATAATATTTTTGGTATTTTTCTGATAAAGATGCAAAGTAAAATAAAGGCAAAGTAAATAGCAAAGGAAATAACTAAGTAGTAGGAGATTAATATGATGAAGATAGACCCGGGGGCCATAGGTTTCACTAGTGGCTTCTCTCGAGAGCATAAGTATTCTACGGTGGGTGACAAATTACTCTTGAGCAATTGACAGAATTGAGCATAGTTATTAGAATATCTAGGTATGATCATGAAGGAAATATGCCCTAGAGGCAATAATAAAGTTATTATTTATTTCCTTATTTCATGATAAATGTTTATTATTCATGCTAGAATTATATTAACCGGAAACATAATACATGTGTGGATACATAGACAAACAGAGTGTCACTAGTATGCCTCTACTTGACTAGCTCGTTAATCAAAGATGGTTATGTTTCCTAACCATAGACAAAGAGTTGTTATTTGATTAACGGGATCACATCATTAGGAGAATGATGTGATTGACTTGACCCATTCCGTTAGCTTAGCACTCGATCGTTTAGTATGTTGCTATTGCTTTCTTCATGACTTATACATGTTCCTATGACTATGAGATTATGCAACTCCCGTTTACCAGAGGAACACTTTGTGTGCTACCAAACGTCACAACGTAACTGGGTGATTATAAAGGAGCTCTACAGGTGTCTCCAAAGGTACATGTTGGGTTGGCGTATTTCGAGATTAGGATTTGTCACTCCGATTGTCGGAGAGGTATCTCTGGGCCCACTCGGTAATGCACATCACTTAAGCCTTGCAAGCATTGCAACTAATGAGTTAGTTGTGAGATGATGTATTACGAAACAAGTAAAGAGACTTGCCGATAATGAGATTGAACTAGGTATTGAGATACCGACGATCGAATCTCAGGCAAGTAACATACCGATGACAAAGGGAACAACGTATGTTGTTATGCGGTCTGACCGATAAAGATCTTCGTAGAATATGTGGGAGCCAATATGAGCATCCAGGTTCCGCTATTGGTTATTGACCGGAGACATGTCTCGGTCATGTCTACATTGTTCTCGAACCCGTAGGGTCCGCACGCTTAAGGTTTCGATGATAGTTATATTATGAGTTTATGAGTTTTGATGTACTGAAGTTAGTTCGGAGTCCTGGATGTGATCACGGACATGGCGAGGAGTCTCGAAATTGTCGAGACATAAAGATTGATATATTGGACGGCTATATTCGGACACCGGAAGCGTTCCGGGTGATTTCGGAGAAAACCGGAGAGCTGGAGGGTTACCGGAACCCCCCCGGGACAAGTAATGGGCCATATGGGCCTTAGTGGAGAGAGAGAGAGGAGCAGCCAGGGTGGGCCGCGCGCCTCCTCCCCCTGGTCCGAATTTGACTAGGAGAGGGGGGGGGGGGGGGGGGCGGCGCCCCCCTTTCCTTCTCCCTCCCCACTTCCTTTCCCCCTCCTAGTAGGAGTCCTACTCCTACTAGGAGGAGGACTCCTCCTTGGCGCGCCAATAGGGCCGGCCGGCCTCCTCCCCTTGCTCCTTTATATACGGGGGCAGGGGGCACCCCTAGACACACAAGTTGATCCTCATGATCGTTTTCTTAGCCGTGTGCGGTGCCCCCTTCCACCATAGTCCTCGATAATATTGTAGTGGTGCTTAGGCGAAGCCCTGTGACAGTTGAACATCAAGATCATCACCACGCCGTTGTGCTGACGGAACTCTTCCCCGACACTTTGCTGGATCGGAGTCCGGGGATCGTCATCGAGCTGAACGTGTGCTAGAACTCGGAGGTACCATAGTTTCGGTGCTTGATCGATCGGGCCGTGAAGACGTACGACTACATCAACCGCGTTGTCATAACGCTTCCGCTGTCGGTCTACAAGGGTACGTAGATCACACTCTCCCCTCTCGTTGCTATGCATCACCATGATCTTGCATGTGCGTAGGAAATTTTTGAAATTACTACGTTCCCCAACAGCGGCATCCGAGCCTAGGTTTTATGTGTTGATGTTATATGCACGAGTAGAACACAAGTGAGTTGTGGGCGATATAAGTCATACTGCTTACCAGCATGTCATACTTTGGTTCGGCGGTATTGTTGGATGAAGCGGCCCGGACCGACATTACGCGTACGCTTACGCGAGACTGGTTTTACCGCCGTGCTATGCACACAGGTGACTAGCGGGTGTCAGTTTCTCCAACTTTAGTTGAACCAAGTGTGGCTACGCCCGGTCCTTGCGAAGGTTAAAACAACACCAACTTGACAAACTATCGTTGTGGTTTTGATGCGTAGGTAAGAACGGTTCTTGCTCAGCCCGTAGCAGCCACGTAAAACTTGCAACAACAAAGTAGAGGACATCTAACTTGTTTTTGCAGGGCATGTTGTGATGTGATATGGTCAAGACGTGATGAGATATAAGTTGTTGTATGAGATGATCATGTTTTGTTGAAGTTATCGGCAACTGGCAAAATCCTTATGGTTGTCTCTCTATTGCATAAGATGCAAGCGCCAAATAATTCCTTTACTTTATCGCTATGCGATAGCAATAGTTGCAAGAGCAATTGTTGGCGAGACGACCATGTAACGACACATTGATATAGATCAAGATGATGGAGATCATGGTGTCATGCCGATGACGATAGAGATCATGACAGTACTTTGGAGATGGAGATCAAAGGCGCAAGATGATCATGGCCATATCATGTCACATATTTTGATTGCATATGATGTTTATCTTTTATACATCTTATTTTGCTTAGTTCGACAGTAGCTTTATAAGATGATCTCTCACTAAATTTCAAGGTATAAGTGTTCTCCCTGAGTATGCACCGTTGCGAAAGTTCTTCGTGCTGAGACACCACGTGATGATCAGGTGTGATAGGCTCTACGTTCAAATACAACGGGTGCAAAACAGTTGCACACGCGGAATACTCAGGTTATACTTGACGAGCCAAGCATATACAGATATGGCCTCGGAACACGGAGACCGAAAGGTCGAGCGTGAATCATATAGTAGATATGATCAACGTAGTGATGTTCACCAATGAAACTGCTCCATCTCACGTGATGATCAGGCATGGTTTAGTTGATTTGGATCACGTGATCACTTAGAGGATTAGAAGGATGTCTATCTAAGTGGGATTTCTTAAGTAATATGATTAATTGAACTTAAATTTATCATGAACTTAGTCTTGGTAGTATTTTGCAAATTATGTTGTAGATCAATAGCTCGCGTTGTTGCTTCCCTATGTTTATTTTGATATGTTCCTAGAGAAAATTGTGTTGAAAAATGTTAGTAGCAATGATGCGGATTGGATCCGTGATCTGAGGATTATCCTCATTGCTGCATGGAAGAATTATGTCACCGCTAGGTGACAGACCTATTGCAGGAGCAGATGCATACGTTATGAATGTTTGGCTAGCTCGATATGATGACTACTTGATAGTTTAGTGCACCATGCTTAACGGCTTAGAATCGGGACTTCAAAGACGTTTTGAACGTCATGGACCATATGAGATGTTCCAGGAGTTGAAGTTAATATTTCAAGAAAATACCCGAGTTGAGAGATATGAAGTCTCCAACAAGTTCTATAGCTAAAACATGGAGGAGAATCGCTCAACTAGTGAGCATATGCTCAGATTGTCTGGGTACTACAATCACTTGAATCAAGTGGGAGTTAATCTTCCAGATAAGATAGTGATTGACAGAATTCTCTAGTCACCATCACCAAGTTAGTAGAACTTCGTGATGAACTATAATATGCAAGGGATAACAGAAATGACTCCCAAGCTTTTCGTGATGCTGAAATCAACGAAGGTAGAAATCAAGAAAAAACATCAAGTGTTGATGGTTGACAAGACCACTAGTTTCAAGAAAAGGGCAAAGGGAAGAAGGGGAACTTCAAGAAGAACGGCAAGCAAGTTGCTACTCAAGTGAAGAAGCCCAAGTCTGATCCTAAGCCTGAGACTAAGTGCTTCTACTGCAAAGGGACTGGTCACTGGAAGTGGAACTACCCCAAGTATTTGGCGGATAAGAAGGATGGCAAAGTGAACATAAGTATATTTGATATACATGTTATTGATGTGTACTTTACTAGTGTTTATAGCAACCCCTCAGTATTTGATACTAGTTCAGTTACTATGATTAGTAACTTGAATCGGGAGTTGCAGAATGAACAAAGACTAGTTAAGGGTGAGGTGACGATGTGTGTTGGAAGTAGTTCCAAGATTGATATGATCATCATCGCACACTCCCTATACTTTCGGGATTAGTGTTAAAACCTAAATAAGTGTTATTTGGTGTTTGCGTTGAGCATGAATATGATATGATCATGTTTATTGCAATACAGTTATTCATTTAAGTTGGAGAACAATTGTTGTTATGTTTACATGAATAAAACCTTATATGGTTACACACCCAATGAAAATAGTTCATTGGATCTCGACCGTAGTGATACACATATTCATAATATTGAAACCAAAAGATGCGAAGTTAATAATGATAGTGCAACTTATTTGTGGCACTGTCGTTTAGGTCATATTGGTGTAAAGCGCATGAAGAAAATCCATGCTGATGGGATTTTGGAATCACTTGATTATGAATCACTTGGTGCTTGCGAACCATGCCTTATGGCAAGATGACTAAATACTCCGTTCTCCGGAACAATGGAGCGAGCAACTGACTTATTGGAAATAATACATACTGATGTATGCGATCCGATGAGTGTTAAAGCTCGCAGCGGGTATCGTTATTTTCTGACCTTCACATATGATTTGAGCAGATATGGGTATATTTGCTTGATGAAACATAAGTCTGAAACATTTGAAAAGTTCAAAGAATTTCAGAGTGAAGTGGAAAATCATCGTGACAAGAAAATAAAGTTTCTACGATCTAATCGCAGAGACGAATATTTGAGTTACGAGTTTGGTCTTCAATTAAAACAATGTGGAATAGTTTCACAAACTCATGCCACCTGGAACACCACAACATAATGGTGTGTCCGAACGTCATAACCATACTTTATTGGATATAGTGCAATCTATGATGTTTCTTACCGATTTACCACTATCGTTTTGGGGTTATGCATTAGAGACAACTGCATTCACGTTAAATAGGGCACCATCTAAATCCGTTGAGACGACACTATATGAACTGTGGTTTAATAAGAAACCAAAGTTGTCGTTTCTTAAAGTTTGGGGTTGTGATGCTTATGTGAAAAAGGTTTCATCCTGATAAGCTCAAACCCAAATTGGAGAAATGTGTCTTCATAGGATACCCAAAGGAGACAGTTGGGTACACCTTCTATCACAGATCCGAAGGCAAGATATTCGTTACTTAGAATGGATCCTTTCTAGAGAAGGAGTTTCTCTCGAAAGAAGTGAGTGGGAGGAAAGTAGAACTTGATGAGGTAACTGTACCTGCTCCCTTATTGGAAAGTAGTTCATCACAGAAAACGGTTTTTGTGACACCTACACCAATTAGTGAGGAAGTTAATGATGATGATCATGAAACTTCAGATCAAGTTATTACTGAATCTTGTAGATCAACCAGAGTAAGATCCGCACCAGAGTGGTACGGTAATCCAGTTCTGGAAATCATGCTACTAGATCATGATGAACCTACGAACTATGAAGAAGCGATGGTGAGCCCAGATTCTGCGAAATGGCTTGAGGCCATGCAATCTGAGATGAGATCCATGTATGAGAACAAAGTATGGACTTTGATTGACTTGCCCAATGATCGGCGAGCCATTGAGATTAAATGGATCTTCAAGAGGAAGACGGACGCTGATAGTAGTGTTACTATCTACAAAGCTAGAATTGTCGCAAAAAGGTTTTTCCGACAAGTTCAAGGTGTTGACTACGATGAGAGTTTCTCACTTGTATCTATGCTTAAGTCTGTCCGAATCAAGTTAGCAGTTGCCGCATTTTATGAAATCTGGCAAATGGATAAACAAAACTGCATTCCTTAATGGATTTATTAAAGAAGAGTTGTATACAATGCAACTAGAAGGTTTTATCGATCCTAAAGGTGTTAACTAAATATGCAAGCTCCAGCGATCCATCTATGGACTGGTGCAAGCATCTCGGAGTTGGAATATACGCTTTGATAAGTTGATCAAAGCATATAGTTTTATACAGACTTGCGGTGAAGACTGTATTTACAAGAAAGTGAGTGGGAGCACTACAACATTTCTAATAAGTATATGTGAATGACATATTGTTGGTCGGAAATAATGTATAATTTTCTGGAAAGCATAAAGGAATATTTGAAAGGAGTTTTTCAAAGAATGACCTCGGTGAAGCTGCTTACATATTGAGCATCAAGATCTATAGAGATAGATCAAGACGCTTGATAAGTTTTTTTCAATAAGTACATACCTTGACAAGATTTTGAAGTAGTTCAAAATGGAACAGTCAAAGAAGGATTTCTTGCCTGTGTTACAAAGGTGTGAAGTTGAGTAAGACTTAAAACCCGACCACGGCAGAAGATAGAGAGAGAATGAAAGTCATTCCCTATGCCTCAGCCATAGGTTCTATAAAGTATGCCATGCTGTGTACCAGATCTATTGTATACCCTACACGGTGTTAAGCAAGGGAGTACAATAGTGATCTAGGAGTAGATCACTGGACGTTGGTCAAAATTATCCTTAGTGGAATGAGGATATGTTTCTCGATTATGGAGGTGACAAAAGGTTCGTCATAAAGGGTTACGTCAATACAAATTTTGGCACTGATCCGGATGACTCTAAGTCTTCATCTGGATACATATTGAAAGTGGGAGAAATTAGCTAAAGTAGCTCCGTGCAGAGCATTGTAGACATAGAAATTTGCAAAATACTTACGGATCGGAATATGGCAGACCTGTTGACTAAACTACTCTCACAGGCAAAACATGATCACACCTTAGTACTCTTTGGGTGTTAATCACATAGCGATGTGAACTAGATTATTAACTCTAGTAAACCCTTTGAGTGTTGGTCACATAATGATGTGAACTATTGGTGTTAAATCACATGGCAATGTGAACTAGATTATTGACTCTAGTGCAAGTGGGAGCCTGAAGGAAATATGCCCTAGAGGCAATAATAAAGTTATTATTTATTTCCTTATTTCATGACAAATGTTTATTATTCATGCTAGAATTGTATTAACCGGAAACATAATACATGTGTGGATACATAGACAAACAGAGTGTCACTAGTATGCCTCTACTTGACTAGCTCGTTAATCAAAGATGGTTATGTTTCCTAACCATAGACAAAGAGTTGTTATTTGATTAATGGGATCACATCATTAGGAGAATGATGTGATTGACTTGACCCATTCCATTAGCTTAGCACTCGATCGTTTAGTATGTTGCTATTCCTTTCTTCATGACTTATACATGTTCCTATGACTATAAGATTATGCAACTCCCGTTTATCGGAGGAACACTTTGTGTGCTACCAAACGTCACAACGTAACTGGGTGATTATAAAGGAGCTCTATAGGTGTCTCCAAAGGTACATGTTGGGTTGGCGTATTTCGAGATTAGGATTTGTCACTCCGATTGTCGGAGAGGTATCTCTGGGCCCACTCGGTAATGCACATCACTTAAGCCTTGCAAGCATTGCAACAAATGAGTTAGTTGCGAGATGATGTATTACGAAACGAGTAAAGAGACTTGCCGGTAACGAGATTGAACTAGGTATTGAGATACCGACGATCGAATCTTAGGCAAGTAACATACCGATGACAAAGGGAACAACGTATGTTGTTATGCGGTCTAATCGATAAAGATCTTCGTAGAATATGTGGGAGCCAATATGAGCATCCATGTTCCGCTATTGGTTATTGACCGGAGACATGTCTCGGTCATGTCTACATTGTTCTCGAACCCGTAGGGTCCGCACGCTTAAGGTTTCGATGATAGTTATATTATGAGTTTATGAGTTTTGATGTACCGAAGTTAGTTTGGAGTCCTGGATGTGATCACGGACATGACGAGGAGTCTCGAAATGGTCGAGACATAAAGATTGATATATTGGACGGCTATATTCGGACACCAGAAGCGTTCCGGGTGATTTCGGAGAAAACCGGAGAGCCGGAGGGTTACCGGAACCCCCCGGGAGAAGTAATTGGCCATATGGGCCTTAGTGGAGAGAGAGAGGAGCAGCCAGGGTGGGCCGCGTGCCTCCTCCCCCTGGTCCGAATTGGACTAGGAGAGGGGCGGGGGGCGGCGCCCCCCTTTCCTTCTCCCTCCCCACTTCCTTTCCCCCTCCTAGTAGGAGTCCTACTCCTACTAGGAGGAGGACTCCTCCTTGGCGCGCCAATAGGGCCGGCCGGCCTCCTCCCCTTGCTCCTTTATATACGGGGGTAGGGGGCACCCTTAGACACACAAGTTGATCCTCGTGATCGTTTTATTAGCCGTGTGCGGTGCCCCCTTCCACCATAGTCCTCGATAATATTGTAGTGGTGCTTAGGCGAAGCCCTGCGACAGTTGAACATCAAGATCGTCACCACGTCGTCATGCTGATGGAACTCTTCCCCGACAGTTTGCTGGATCGGAGTCCAGGGATCGTCATCGAGCTGAACGTGTGCTAGAACTCGGAGGTACCGTAGTTTCGGTGCTTGATCGATCGGGCTGTGAAGACGTACGACTACATCAACCGCGTTGTCATAACGCTTCCGCTGTCGGTCTACAAGGGTACGTAGATCACACTCTCCCCTCTCGTTGCTATGCATCACCATGATCTTGCGTGTGCGTAGGAAATTTTTGAAATTACTACGTTCCCCAACAGATCATGTATATAGGCATCACGTCCGAGACAAGTAGACCGACTCCTACCTGCATCTACTACTATTAATCCACTCATCGACCGCTATCCAACATGCATCTAGAGTATTAAGTTAAAAACAGAGTAACGCCTTAAGCAAGATGACATGATGTAGAGGGATAGACTCATGCAATATGAAGAAAACCCCGTCTTGTTATCCTCGATGGCAACAATACAATACGTGCCTTGCTGCCCCTACTGTCACTGGGAAAGGACACCACAAGATTGAACCCAAAGCTAAGCACTTCTCCCATTGCAAGAAAGATCAATCTAGTTGGCCAAACCAAACTGATAATTTGAAGAGACTTGCAAAGATAACCAATCATACATAAAAGAATTAAGAGAAGATTCAAATATTGTTCATAGATAGACTTGATCATAAACCCACAATTCATCGGTCTCAACAAACACACCACAAAAAGAAGATTAGATCGAATAGTTCTCCACAAGAGAGGGGGAGAACATTGTATTGAGATCCAAAAAGAGAGAAGAAGCCATCTAGCTACTAACTATGGACCCGTAGGTCTGAGGTAAACTACTCACACTTCATCAGAGGGGCTATGGTGTTGATGTAGAAGTCCTTTGTGATAGATGCCCCCTCCGACGGAGCTCCGGAATAGGCCCCAAGATGGGATCTCATGGATACAGAAAGTTGCGGCGGTGGAATTAGGGTTTTGGCTCCGTTCTGATCGTTTGGGGGTACGTAGGTATATATAGGAGGAAGGAGTACGTCGATGGAGCAATAGGGGGCCCACGAGGGTGGAGGGCGCGCCTGGGAGGGGGGGTAGGCGCGCCTCCTACCTCGTGGCCTCCTCTTTTCTTTCTTGATGTAGGGTCCAAGTCTCCCGGGTCTTGTTCGTTGAGAAAATCATGTTCCCGAAGGTTTCATTCCGTTTGGACTCCGTTTGATATTCCTTTTCTTCGAAACCCTAAAATAGGCAAAAACATCAATTCTGGGCTGGGCCTCCGGTTAATAGATTAGTCCAAAAAATAATATAAAAGTGGATAATAAAGCCCAATAATGTCCAAAACAGTAGATAATATAGCATGGAGCAATAAAAAATTATAGATACGTTGGAGACGTATCAAAGGGGCGCGAGATCGGCCTTGGGTTCGCCGGGATGACGCAGCTCCGGCGGGGTCGACGTGGTGCAGGCGGCGACGGGGTTCGATTTGGATCTTGATCGCGGGGAGGAAGACGGGGCACTGGGGCGGAGGCGCTCGGGCCCAGATCCAGCCCAGGGCGGGCTGGTTGCGGGCTCGGGCGGGCCACGCGGGGTGGAGGGGGCTGAGGGGCGATGTGGAGCAAGGGGATTGGCCGGGCCGAGGGCAGGTGGCGGCGGCTGGGTGGCTTGGCGCTGAAAACGAGGAAGGCGGGGTTGGCTGCGGCTGGAGGTAGGTGGAGACTAGGGGATGCCAAATTTGGAAGGAGGGTGACCATATATAGCAAAATTGGTAGAGTTTGGGTCTAGGGGTTGTTTCTGGACCCTCCAATGTCGATCAAACGGTTCCGGTCGGAGGGGGGTTTGGTGGGCTAGATTAGTGGGCTGTGAAAAGGAGTTGGGCTGAGAGGAAAGAGGAGGAATGCAGCCCGACAACTATTTCCAGAGACTGAAAACGTCCGACGTTAGACCGGCTATAACTCCGAATGCGATGGAACTTGGCAGGCGACCTACTAACAACATAACAACACGACATGCCAACTTTCAACCCATTCCGAGAACATTCTCTGGTCACTTATAAAATAATATTTTGGACATGCCACGGGCGCGTGCGAGTGTGTCTGGGTTCAGAACGGACAATGGAAGGAACGAGGAGACCTGGACGGGCAAGTTTTGAAAACATGATGATGCAATGCACATAATGACATGGAAAGATGTGACACGCAAGCAAATGACAAGGCAACAACAACGAATAACTGGAAGACACCTGGCGCGTCGCTCTCGGGGCATCACAATACTCCACCACTACGAGAGGATCTCGTCCCGAGATCTAGGATGGCACCGGAGAAAAAGCGGAAGAGGAAGAGGTAAAAAAAGTTGCTTCTTGACAAAAAGAGTGAAACCAAAGAACCTTGAGAGGTCGAGCAAATTTAAAGAAAGAATACAACAAAGATGAACAAAGTTGAAAACACTCCATTAGAAAAGGGGAACAAGGAACATTACGAAAACCTTGTAGGTTGAAAGATATAAGAAAAGGGGTTGCAATGGACAAGAAGTACATGCAAGCACTCCGGTTGAAACGATATGTACAAGGAACGATAAGGATCAATTACGACCACATCTTCTACCTCAAATGAGCTTGGAAAAGCATCTTTAGGAGAAGGGTCGAATGGAGTTGTTGGAAATCCAACAACGAAAAGAGTAAGCTTGTTGTGGGCTTATGGAAAACATCTCAAAAACTTGAGGTGAAATTCTGCCACTAACGAAAAACAATGGATTGGATTGATATGAACAAGCAGACGAGAAACTTATTTCACCAAAAGGATAAATGAAGAACTTGGGTCATTTATAAGCACCATAAGAGCAACATTCTTTAGGGAAAGCTTTAGGTGAAATATAACCCAAGATAACTCCAATGAAGAGGTTGATTGGTTGAAAAGATGTCTTGAGCGAAGATAAAATGATGGATTTAGATATGTCACCCTTGAAAACTTGTGAATCATGAAACACGAAGGGAAATTATCAAGAATGACATAACACCACCTCAAAATATAATATAGGAAGAACTGCACTTCGAAATGCAAGATGAAGAATACTTGAAGTATTGCTTGGCGGATCATCGCTTCGAGAGAAATCTTGACGAACAATTGAAGATTGAAAGGAATCCTTGATGTACCACAATGTAACCTCCATGAAGAACTCCGGTAACAAAAGAATGATCAAACGAAAGGAAAGTTGAAAAGGACTCCGAGAGAAGCCTAGCAATGATTAAATGGAGCTTCGTGATGATATAATTGAGAGAGCTTGGAACTCCGGGAAAGTATGAAGCACTTGAACCGAGAATTTACTCATTGTGAACAAACTCCAGAAGAATTGAATCAATCCCTTGGATGAAGCAAGAATAAGGATTATGTTATGCGTATCCTTCACCAATTTAAATTGATGACAAGCAACGGATTTGGCATACCACTCATTCTCATTGAAATGATTAAGAGAGATATAGCGTAAACTTGGGAAGGTCTTCAACGATCCACCGGTAGGATTGAAACAACGAATAAATTGATATGATAAACAAGGAAGAGAAATCTTGAACGAACCACCGTAAGAATTGAAAATGAACGAAGAAAACGAACACATCAGCAGGAGGAATTGGAAAATGAGCGAAGATACTTGAGAGAATTTAGATGCAAGTGAACGAAGAGATCCCGAATTGATTAGAGAAAACTTGAACGATGCACCGGTAAGATTTGGAGAACAAGAGCTGAAAGCTGGAATGCATAATTATGAGATGATGGGCTCCGGAGAATCAAACTGAAAAGACTCCTGAATTGCTTCGGATGGGTGAAAAGAATTCTCACAATCACAAACAATTATGAGAGGATGGCATCAAGCTTGCACTTCGCGTCCTTGGAAGAATGGGTGAGATTTGGAGGAGAAACTCTTCTTCGGTCTTCAAATGCAGAGAATGACGATGAGAAACACCACCATGAATTGTTGAGGCACTCCAGAATGAAAAATAGAAAGGTTGAACCAATGATGAAAAGAATGTGAAAGATCTTGGAGAAGGCATTTGACTGATGATAACTCATTCTTACGTCAAACTTGGAAAATGAATTTGAGAGTAACTCCGAGAAGATTAGAAGAGTCAGGTAAGATCCTGGGAAAAGACCTGTGGGTTAGGGCCCACTCAAGAGAAACACCGTTGATGATTTAAAAGATAGATTGCGTCGGTTGAATTAAATGGCTTGAATGAGATAACAACCTTGAAAGAGCTTGAACGTATTAGGAGTGAAAACACAAATCTTCTGAGATATCTTCGGCACTCCGGAACAAATGAACAATGAGATATGAATGATAAAGAGGTCCACCGGCATGAGAGAGCATTTGAACCGAGGAAATTATATTACCGACAAAGCTTGAATTGAATCCACCGGAGAAGAAAAAGAATGACGAATGATGAACTTCAAGCCCCGTTAGAATCTTCCTGAGAATCACCGGATAAGAACATTGACGGAAAAGAATGGAGAGGCTTCCCATCAATAAGATGAATACTTGATTAAGAAATCCGAGTCCTTGAAGAAAAAGGGTGGGAGGGCGGGAATACAAACGCAACTTGGAGCAGATGAAACGAACACCGTTGAGAGAACTTAGAGTTGATCTTGCGAATGTTGAAATGATCGGATCCACTTGAAGAGAAACACACGGTTGAAAAGGATTGACATGACAATCTCGATGATCATGACGGATTAGCATCCACATAGAAATATGAGAACACCGCTTAGGGAAGGTATGGAGTCAACACTTGACATTGAAGCAACTCAAATACCACAACAAAAACAAAAACAAAGGATTGACTTAGGAAATAAGCCGGAAACAAACATATGATAGATCCCATATCATATCATGTGTCTGTTGGAAGGGTATCCTACGTGATACTTGAATTCTCACTTATAAACTCCTGAAACTTTCTGGTTATGCAATCAGGTGTTGGGGATACAGGGGAAGCATAATATCTCACCCAAAACTAGCAAATCCTACATCTAGCAGTATCCATCCTTCAACACATAACCAAGAAACCTTCGGAAATCATTTACCCCAACCTTCGAAAAGCATCCGTTATACGAGTTATGGAAATACTCCCGAACTCCCGCCCTAGTACTGGGTGGCGTTGAGGTTATCTCACCAACAACTGCATAAAAGAGATTTTCGATGTCGGCGAACTCAGGTATTCCAGAACTGCAACGACAAAATTGTGACGACAACACCTCGGAGCTCAACTCCCCGGGACACTGCCACAACCCCTAAATGTCAGGAGGCACCAAGAACAATGTTCTTGTCACAAGACTATTGGAACGATTCCAAGATACCCGCGTGATCCTAAAAAAATGTTGTGAAAATTTGAGGAGAGAAGAGTCAAAACTCTATGTCAGGAGGCCTCACCAGAGCGACGAAGGGACTGAGGAGTAAAAAGAATCCTACTCTCCGATATATATAATCCTAAGACTCAAAACATTTTGTTCTAGACTCAATAACATCAGCGATTCGATCAAGCAGGGGGCTCCTAAGTCGGGGATGGCTCTGATTACCAACTTGTAACACCCACAATGCGGCTATATCTCCCACGTGTCGGAGCACGACTTAGAGGCATAGCCGCATGGTAGGTTTGTCGCAAGAGGGGTAATCTTCACACAATCCCATGTACTGAATAAGAATGGGATAAAGAGTTGGCTTACAATCGCCACTTCACACAAATACAAGTTAAACATACATTATCTAGAATACAATCAAGGTCCAACTACGAAACCAAAATAAAAGAAGACAACCCCAAATGCTAGATCCCCGATCGTCCCAACTGGGCACCACTACTGATCAACTGGAAACGAAAAAACACAACGAACATGATCTTCATCGAGCTCCCACTTGAGATCAGTTGCGTCATCTACACTGGTATCATCGGCACCTGCAACTATTTGGAAGTATCTGTGAGCCACGAGGACTCAACAATCTCACACCCGCGAGATCAAGACTATTTAAGCTTATGTGTAGGAAAGGGTAGTGAGGTGGAGTTGCAGCAAGCACTAAGAATATATGGTGGCTAACATACGCAAATAAGAGCGAGAAGAGAAGCAATGCAACGGTCGTGAACTAGAAGTGATCAAGAAGTGATCCTGAATCTACTTATGTTCAAGCATAACATAAGAACCGTGTTCACTTCTCGGGCTCCGCCGAGAAGAGACTATCACGGCTACACATGCGGTTGATTCATTTTAATTAAGTTAAGTGTCAAGTTCTCTACAACCGGATATTAACAAATTCCCATCTGCCCATAACCGTGCGCACGGCTTTCGAAAGTTCAAACCCTGCAGGGGTGTCCCAACTTAGCCCATCACAAGCTCTCACGGTCAACGAAGGATATTCCTTCTCCCAGGAAGACCCGATCAGACTCGGAATCCCGGTCACAAGACATTTCGACAATGGTAAAACAAGACCAGCAAGACCGCCCGATGCATCGTCATCCCGATAGGAGCTACACATATCTCGTTCTCAGGGCAACACTGGATGAGACAAGCCACGAGTAAAACCAGACCTCGAGTTTCCCGGAGGTGGCCCCGCAGGCAGCTCGGTTCGGACCAACACTTAGACAAGCACTAGCTGGGGGGGGGGGGGGGCGGCTAAAATAAAGATGACCCTCGGGTTGGCCGACCCGAGGGAAGGGTAGGTGGTGGTGAGGCAAATGGTAAAACCAAGGTTGGGCCTTGCTAAAGGAGTTATATTCAAAGCGAACTGTCAAGGGGTCCCCATAACACCCAACTGTGTAAGGAACGCAAAATCAAGGAACATAACACCGGTATGACGGAAACTAGGGCGGCAAGAGTGGAACTAAACACCAGGCATAAGGCCGAGCCTTCCACCCTTTACCAAGTACATAAATGCATTAAAATTAATAAGAGATATTGTGATATCCCAACATATCCATGTTCCAAACATGGAACAAACCTCATCAACACCTGCAACTAGCTTTGCTATAAGAGGGGCTGAGCAAAAACGATAACATAGCCAAACAATGATTTGCTAGGAAAAATGGGTTAGAGGCTGACATGGCAAAATGGGAGGCATGATATAGCAAGTGGTAGGTATCGCGGCATAGCAAAAGAGCGAGCAACTAGCAAGCAAAGATAGAAGTGATTTCGAGGGTATGGTCATCTTGCCTGAAATCCCGCAAGGAAGAAGAACGAGTCCATAAGACAAACGGACGTAGTCGAACGGATCCTCACAAACGCGACGTTATCGGAACTAACCTGAAAAAGCAACACCGGAAAGAAGCAAACAACATAGTAAACAACCACCACATATGCATGGCATGATGCACAACCAAGTATGATGCATGTCCAGATTAATGAGGCATGGCATGGCAAAGTGCACAAACAACAGTACAAATTAAGTGGAGCTCAATATGCAACGAGTTGCATATTGACGGAATACCACATGACTTATTTAGTTCTCTCTCGTTATGTACCCAACAATATTAAATGTTGTTAAACATGGCAAGAGGTGAAGCATAATGAAAACTACCTATCTAGGCAAGTTTAAATGAGGCCGGAACAACAACCAACAAGTCCGGAAACTCATCATGTGCATATATTAGATTTGGTACTGTTCTGCCCTAAACCAAATTTTAGAGTTGTTAAACATGCAAAGTAAATACACCATGTTAAACTAGGCATTTTTCTACCCCATTTACATATAAAGTTTGTTAGGTTTGGAGCTACGATTATTTAGTTATGAATTAAATCATTTAGCATGGCATATGGGCAAAAATTACAAAAACAACATTTTAAACATGGATGAAAGTGGCATATTATGAAACTAGACGAAATTCTAAGCATTTTACATATATAAGTTATTTTCATGTGATGCACGGTTTTGGACTTAGGATATGCATGAAATGCAAGGGCTTTTATGTAAAGCTGCTATCTCAGGATTAAATGCTAAATTCGCAAAATGGAAAAAGACACACGCGGGCCGAATTTGAAGCATAATGGGATAGCAGACAAAAAGAAAAAAAAATAAAGGAGGCGCTGGGGGCCTCACCATGGGCTGAGGCCCAGGTCGGTGTTGGCGGCGCGGGCAGGCCGCGGAGGAGGCAGGGCCTTCCTGGCGCTGGCTGGGCCTTGGGAGGCACCGGTCCACGATGGCGCTGGAGTCGGCACTCGAGGTCAACGATGGCTCGGCTCGGTGGAGAGAAAAATAGGGGCACAGAGAAACTTGGGGGCGCCGGTGGCGAACAGGCGTAGCAGAGGGTCGCGGGCACGACGGCGGCTACCAGCGACCAGACGGCAGCGGATACGGCCATGGGGCACCGGAGCAGCCAGATCCGGCAGCGAGGGCGACGAACGGCCAACTGCCATGGCGGGGCATGCTCCTGATCGAGGGAAAACATAGAAAAAGGGTGAGGGAAGGAAGCCAGGGAGGAAAAGTAACAAGGGGTGCAAGATCGGCCTTGGGTTCGCCGGGATGACGCAGCTCTAGCTGGGTCGACGTGGTGCAGGCGGCGGCGAGAGGTTGGCGGCGGCGGGGTTTGATCCGGATCTTGCTCGTGAAAGGAAGACGGGGCGCTGGGGCGGAGGCGCTCGGGCCCAGATCCAGCCCAGGGCGGGCCGGTTGCGTGCTCGGGCGGGCCGCGCGGGGTGGAGGGGGCTGAGGGGTGACGTGGAGCAAGGGGATTGGCCGGGGCCGACGGCAGGTGGCGGCGCTGGCCTCTAGGCCGGCGACAAGTGGCGGCGACGGGTGGCTTGGCGCTGAAAACGAGGAAGGCGGGGTTGGCTGCGGCTGAAGGTAGGTGGAGACTAGGGGATGCCAAATTTGGAAGGAGGGTGACCATATATTGCAAAATTGCTAGGGTTTGGGTCTAGGGGTTGTCTCTGGACCCTCCGATGTCGATCAAACGGTTCCGGTCGGAGAGGGGTTTGGTGAGCTGGATTAGTGGGCTGTGTAAAGGAGTTGGTCCGAGAGAAAAGAGGAGGAATGCAGCCCGGCAACTGTTTCGAGAGACCGAAAACGTCTGAGGTTAGACCGGCTATAATGCCGCTATAGTTATCCGTTGGGGCATCAAACGAACTCCGAATGCGATGAAACTTGGCAGGCGACCTACTAACAACATAACAACACTACATGCCAACTTTCAACCCATTCCGAGAACATTCTCCGGTCACTTATAAAATAATATTTCGGACATGCCACGGGTGCGTGCGAGTGTGTCTGGGTTCAGAACGGACAACGGAAGAAACGGGGAGACCGGGACGGATGCAAGTTTTGAAAACATGATAATGCAATGCATATGATGACATGGCAAGATGCGACACGCAAGCAAATGACAAGACAATAACAACGAATAACTGGAAGACACCTGGCGCGTCGGTCTCGGAACGTCACACATTTTTAAATACATGATCAATTTTTTTACTCACATTGTACTCCCTCCGATTCTTTTTTACTTTGCGTATAACTTTTTATCAGTTTTCTCGTATTAGTATGCGTGTTGCCGATTCCTAGCGCTGGTTTCCTTTTGTGCCCCGCCATATCCACTTCTGCCCTAATTAATTGCGCCAGTTTCCAAGAAAAGAGGCAGCAGCAAAACGGCATGCATTGGCTCATGCGGGATGAGCGTGTTGCGGAGCCAACTGCAGCGAAAAAGAAGAAGGACCAGCCAACCATTGCATGCATATCTACTCCCGATACTCATGCAGAGCATTGTTGCACAGGGGCAAATTAGTCCAAAAAAATAAAACCAGTGCCTCCTCATGTATGCGGGTCAAGAGTTATGAGAAGAGTAAATAGAATCGGAGGAAGTATATTGTTTTTGTATACATTTCGTATACATGGTCAACATTTTTACTATACGCATTTAACATTTTTCAAATGCTTGATTAACCTTTTGGAAAACATTATGTAAAGTATAATTTTGTTTTGTTATAGTATATGTTTAGAATATTCGAAAGTTTAAAAAATTAAAAAATGAATAAAATGTGAAAAAAAAAACCCGAGGCAGTAGCCTCCCGCGCACTGGCCTCCCGCGCAAGTTGTTTGAGCAAGTCGCAAGATTCTGTCGCGTGCCGCGAAATATAGACTCGCCCATCTTAGAGAAGGCGTTAAACATCATGATTTGGGCCTTCTGCCAAGTTGGTAACCGCTAGTAGTCAGTAGGCCCACGACAGTTTGTCTAAAGAAAACAGTAGTAAATCAGTAATACACTAGTACTCCTTCAAGGAATAGTACTGGGCATGAGAATTTAGGATTTGTCAGAGTCCTAACCTTAAGCTTGTGCCGACGAGAATACCATCTTCCATGCATGCATGGCCTCAGCCTCGGGATAGACACCAGCACAACGACTTCATCATGAGTAGATGATCAGGCAGGTGTGTTGAATATGTGTATAT
Source organism: Triticum aestivum (assembly GCF_018294505.1). Lineage (NCBI taxonomy): Eukaryota > Viridiplantae > Streptophyta > Magnoliopsida > Poales > Poaceae > Triticum > Triticum aestivum. Next base: position 26,438,217 of record NC_057800.1, on the reverse strand, counting down.
GTACGTAGGTCTGGGTTTTGTATGCCATATCTGTAGTGTCTCTCTTTTTCTGTATGTATTTTATCTTAGGAGACAAGACACTGGTCGCACCCCTTATACCCATATATATGTGCCTAGTGCACGATCAATTATTATCAATGCACTAAATCATTCTCTACATGGTATCTATCGCAAGTCGATCCTCCCGCTTCCACTAACCCTAACCGCCGCTTCGGGCCGCCGTCGCCGCCGCGATCTACCGCCGTCGCCGCGGCCCCTCCTTCCCGCGCGCCTTCTCCTCCCCGCGCGCCCTCCCCTCCACGCCGCGCCGCCCTCCCGCCGCGCCGCCTGCCCTCCACCGCCGCGTCGCTTCTCCCCAAGCCGCGTCGCCCGCCCTCCACCGCCGCGCCGCTTCTCCCTAAGCCGTGCCGCCTCCCTCCCACGACCTCGCAGCCATGTCGTCCAATGCCTCCATCTACTCCAACCCCTTCGCCGTCGACCCTGCTGAGATCCGCGACATCAACGTCCATGCACGCGTCCCCGTGGTCCTCGACGCCTCCAACTTCACGTACTTCGCGTGGAAGACGTACTTCTCGCTGCTCTTCCACGAGAACAACCTCGTGTATCATGTGGATGGCACCGTGGACTCCCGCGCCATAGTGTACCGCGATCGACGCCACGATCATCCGGTGGTTCTTCACCACCATCTCCAAGGACTCGTTCCACACGGTCGTGAGCGCCGGTGACGACGCCCGTGCCATGTGGGTTAAGCTGAACGGCCTGTTCACCAACAACAAGCTTCAGCGCCGCGTTTTTTTTGCAGCAGGAATTTTTTGACTGTCACCAGGATGAACAGTCCATTGATGACTACTGCCGCCGTCTGAAGACGTTGGCGGATGAGCTCCGTGACATTGGAGCCAAGGTGGATGACGACCTCCTCCTCAGCACGCTCACCGCCGGCCTCAACGAGGACTTCGGCAACGCCGCCTCCAACCTCACCTTGATGCCGGAGCCCTCCTTTCCCAAGTTTGTGGCGTACTTGCGGTTGGAGGAGCACCGGATGAAGGGGGTCAAGAAGCATGTTCAGCATCACGCCCTCGCCGCCGGCACCTCATGTGGTGCCCCTCCACAGGCCGCCCACCCGCGCCGCGCCAGCAGCCGCCGCCCCCCGCGCCTCCGGGGTATTTTCCCCTCCCGCCCGCGCCTCCCGCCCCTCCCGCTGCCCCCAGCAGCCGGGCGGCGGACGCCGCGGCAACCGCCGCGGGTGCGGCCGCAAGCAGCACCAGGCGCCGGGAGGGGCCCTCGTCAGCAGCAGCAGCAGGTGAATCCCCCATGGACGTACTGTTGGGGAACGTAGTAATTTCAAAAAATTTCCTATGCACACGCAAGATCATGGTGATGCATAGCAACGAGAGGGGAGAGTGTTGTCTACGTACCCTCGTAGACCGTTCGCGGAAGCGTTATATCAACGCGGTTGATGTAGTCGTACGTCTTCACATCCGACTGATCCAAGTACCGAAAGCACGACACCTCCGAGTTCTGCACACGTTCGGCTCGGTGACGTCCTCGCCTTCTCGATCCAGCAAGAGGGGCGAAGTAGTAGATGAGTTCCGGCAGCACGACGGCGTGGTGAAGGTGTTGGTGAAGAACAATCTCCGCAGGGCTTCACCTAAGCACTACGAAAACTAGGACGGAGGATAAACTAGAGGGGACGGGGTTGCCGACACACGGCTTGGTGTTTCTCGATGTGTCTTCGGTGCTAGCCCTACCCCTCTATTTATATGTTGAGCCCTGGGGTCGAAACTTGGAGTAAAAGCCTCCTCAAAGTCGGTTTCACCCGAAAGGCAAAAGTCATTCTCGGACTCCAGGGCTAGACGCCAGGGTTCCCGGCGTCTACCCCCTAGACGCTAGGGTTCCTGGCGTCTAGCCTCTGGTCTCCGCAAAACTTCCTTTTGCACTTTCCAAAAGCTTCGTGGGCTTTCCCCTTTGGCCCAGATAAAGTGTTCTCGTGCCCAAACATTTCGGGAAACATCCGGAACCCCTTCCGGTGAATTCCGGAACCCTTTCGGAGATCAAACACTACTATCCACATATCAATCTTTACTTCCGGACCATTCGGGAGTTCCTCGTCATATTTGTGATCTCATCCAAAACTCTGAACAACATTCGGCCACCAACATACATAACTCATAGTACTATATCGTCAACGAACGTTAAGCGTGCGGACCCTATGGGTTCGAGAACTATGTAGACATGACCGAGACACCTCTCTTGTCAATAACCAATAGCGGGACCTGGATGCCCATATTGGCTCCTACATATTCTACGAAGATCATTATCGATCAGACCACATAACAACATACGTTGTTCCCTTTGTCATCGGTATGTTACTTGCCCGAGATTCGATCGTCGGTATCTCAATACCTAGTTAAATCTCGTTACCTGACAAGTCTCTTTACTCGTTCCGTAATACATCATCCCGCAACTAACTCATTAGTTGCAATGCTTGCAAGGCTTATAGTGATGTGCATTACCGAGTGGGCCCAGAGATACCTCTCCGACAATCGGAGTGACAAATCCTAATCTTGAAATACACCAACCCAACAAGTACCTTTGGAGACACCTGTAGAGCACCTTTATAATCACCCAGTTACGTTGTGACGTTTGGTGGCACACAAAGTGTTCCTCCGATAAACAGGAGTTGCATAATCTCATAGTCATAGGAACATGTATAAGTCATGAAGAAAGCAATAGCAACAAACTAAACGATCAAGTGCTAAGCAAACGGAATGGGTCAAGTCAATCACATCATTCTCCTAATGATGTGACCCTGTTAATCAAATGACAACTCATGTCTATGGTTAGGAAACATAACCATCTTTGATCAACGAGCTAGTCAAGTAGAGGCATACTAGTGACACTCTGTTTGCAATGTATTCACACATGTATTATGTTTCTGGTTAATACAATTCTAGCATGAATAATAAACATTTATCATGAAATAAGGAAATAAATAATAACTTTATTATTGCCTCTAGGGCATATTTCCTTCAGTCTCCCACTTGCACTAAAGTCAATAATCTAGATCACATCGCCATGTGATTTAACATCAATAGTTCACATCACCATGTGATTAACACCCATAGTTCACATCATCATGTGACTAACACCCAAAGGGTTTACTAGAGTCAATAATCTAGTTCACATCGCTATGTGATTAACACCCAAAGAGTACTAAGGTGTGATCATGTTTTGCTTGTGAGAGAACTTTAGTCAACGGGTCTGCAACATTCAGATCCGTATGTATCTTGCAAATTTCTATGTCAACAATGCTCTGCACGGAGCTACTCTAGCTAATTGCTCCCACTTTCAATATGCATCTAGATCAAGACTTAGAGTCATCCAGATCGGTGTCAAAGCTTGAATTAACGTAACTCTTTATGACAAACCTTTTGTCACCTCCATAATCGAGAAACATATCCTTATTCCACTAAGGATAATTTTGACCGCTGTCCAGTGATCTACTCCTAGATCACTATTGTACTCCCTTGCCAAAAACAGTGTAGGGTATACAATAGATCTGGTACACAGCATGACATACTTTATAGAACCTATGGCTGAGGCATAGGGAATGACTTTCATTCTCTTTCTATCTTCTGCCGTGGTCGGGCTTTGAGTCTTACTCAATTTCACACCTTGTAACATAGGCAAGAACTCTTTCTTTGACTGTTCCACTTTGAGCTACTTCAAAATCTTGTCAAGGTATGTACTCATGAAAAAAACTTATCAAGCGTTTTGATCTATCTCTATAGATCTTGATGCTTAATATGTAAGCAGCTTCACCAAGGTTTTTCTTTGAAAAACTCCTTCCAAACACTCCTTTATGCTTTGCAGAATAATTCTACATTATTTCCGATCAACAACATGTCATTCACATATACTTATCAGAAATGTTGTAGTGCTCCCACTCACTTTATTGTAAATACAGGCTTCACCGCAAGTCTGTATAAAACTATATGCTTTGATCAACTTATCAAAGCGTATATTCCAACTCCGAGATGCTTGCACCAGTCCATAGATGGATCGCTGGAGCTTGCATATTTTGTTAGTACCTTTAGGATTGACAAAACCTTCTGGTTGCATCATATACAACTCTTCTTTAATAAATCCATTAAAGAATGCGGTTTTGTTTATCCATTTGCCAGATTTCATAAAATGCGGCAATTGCTAACATGATTCGGACAGACTTAAGCATAGATACGAGTGAGAAACTCTCATCATAGTCAACACCTTGAACTTGTCGAAAACCTTTTTGCGACAATTCTAGCTTTGTAGATAGTAACACTACTATCAGCGTTCGTCTTCCTCTTGAAGATCCATTTAATCTCAATGGCTCGCCGATCAATGGGCAAGTCAATCAAAGTCCATACTTTGTTCTCATACATGGATCTCATCTCAGATTTCATGGCCTCAAGCCATTTCGCGGAATCTGGGCTCATCATCGCTTCCTCATAGTTCATAGGCTCATCATGGTCAAGTAACATGACCTCCAGAACAGGATTACCGTACCACTCTGGTGCGGATCTCACTCTGGTTTACCTACGTGCTTCGGTAGCAACTTGATCTGAAGTTACATGATCATCATCATTACCTTCCTCACTAATTGGTGTAGTAGTCACAGGAACATATTTCTGTGATGAACTACTTTCCAATAAGGGAGCAGGTACAGTTACCTCATCAAGTTCTACTTTCCTCCCACTCACTTCTTTCGAGAGAAACTCCTTCTCTAGAAAGGATCCATTCTCAGCAACAAATATCTTGCCTTCGGATTTGTGATAGAAGGTGTACCCAACAGTAACTTTTGGGTATCCTATGAAGATGCACTTCTCCGACTTGGGTTTGAGCTTATCAAGATGAAACCTTTTCACATAAGCATTGCAACCCCAAACTTTAAGAAACGACAGCTTAGGTTTCTCGCTAAACCATAGTTCATACGGTGTCGTCTCAATGGATTTAGATGGTGCCCTTTTTAATGTGAATGCAGCTGTCTTTAATGCATAACCCCAAACGATAGTGGTAAATCGGTAAGAGACATCATAGATTGCACTATATCAAATAAAGTACGGTTATGATGTTCGGACACACCATTACGCTGTGGTGTTCCAGGTGGCGTGAGTAGTGAAATTATTTCACATTGTTTTAACTGAAGACCAAACTCGTAACTCAAATATTTTACTTCTGCGATCATATCGTAGGAACTTTTATTTTTGTTACGATGATTCTCCACTTCACTCTAAAATTCTTTGAACTTTTCAAATATTTCAGACTTGTGTTTCATCAAGTAGATATACTCATATCTGCTCAAATCATCTGTGAAGATCAGAAAATAATGATACCTGTCGCGAGCCTCAATATTCATCGGACCACATACATCAGTATGTATGATTTCCAACCAATCTATTGCTCGCTCCATTGTTCTGGAGAACAAAGTTTTAGTCATCTTGCCCATGAGGCATGGTTCGCAAGCATCAACTGATTCATAATCAAGTGATTCCAAAAGCCCATCAGCATGGATTTTCTTCATGCGCTTTACACCGATATGACCTAAACGGCAGTGCCACAAATAAGTCGCATTATCATTATTAACTTTGCATCTTTTCGCTTCAATATTATGAAAATGTGTATCACCATGATCGAGATCCAACAAACCATTTTCATTGAGTGTATGACCATAGAAGGTTTTATTCATGTAAACAGAACAACAATTATTCTCTAACTTACATGAATAACCGTATTGCAATAAACATGATCCAATCATATTTATGCTCAACGCAAACACCAAATAACATTTATTTAGGTTCAACACTAATCCCGAAAGTATAGGGAGTGTGCGATGATGATCATATCAATCTGGGAACCACTTCCAACACACATCGTCACTTCACCCTTAACTAGTCTCTGTTTATTTTGCAACTCCCATTTCGAGTTACTACTCTTTAGCAACTGAACCAGTATCAAATACCGAGGGGTTGCTATAAACACTAGTAAAGTGCACATCAATAACATGTATATCAAATATATCTTTGTTTACTTTGCCATCCTTCCTATCCACCAAATACTTGGGGTAGTTCCGCTTCTAGTGACCAGTCCCTTTGCAGTAGAAGCACTCAGTTTCAGGCTTAGGTCCATACTTGGGTTTCTTCACTTGAGCAGCAACTTGTTTGCCGTTCTTCTTGAAGTTCCCCTTCTTCCCTTTACCCTTTATCTTGAAACTAGTGGTCTTGTCAATCATCAACACTTGATGTTTTTCTTGATTTCTACCTTCGCCGATTTTTGCATCGCGAAGAGCTTGGGAATTGTTTTCGTCATCCCTTGCATATTATAGTTCATCACGAAGTTCTACTAACTTGGTGATGGTGACTAGAGAATTCTGTCAATCACTATTTTATCTGGAAGATTAACTCCCACTTGATTCAAGCGATTGTAGTACCCAGACAATCTGAGCACATGCTCACTGCTTGAGCTATTCTCCTCCATCTTTTAGCTATAGAACTTGTTGGAGACTTCATATCTCTCAACTCGGGTATTTGCTTGAAATATTAACTTCAACTCCTGGAACATCTCATATGGTCCATGACGTTCAAAACGTCTTTGAAGTCCCGATTCTAAGCCGTTTAAGCATGGTGCACTAAACTATCAAGTAGTCATCATATTGAGCTAGCCAAACGTTCATAACATCTGCATCTGCTCCTGCAATAGGTTTGTCACCTAGCGGTGCATCAAGGACATAATTCTTCTGTGCAGCAATGAGGATAAACCTCAGATCACGGATCCAATCCACATCATTGCTACTAACATCCTTCAACTTAGTTTTCTCTAGGAACATGTCAAAAATAAAACAGGGGAGCTAAATGCGAGCTATTGATCTATAACATAGATATGCTAATACTACCAGGACTAAGTTCATGATAAATATAAGTTCAATTAATCATATTACTTAAGAACTCCCACTTAGATAGACATCCCTCTAATCCTCTAAGTGATCACGTGATCCATATCAACTAAACCATAACCGATCATCACGTGAAATGGAGTAGTTTTCAATGGTGAACATCACTATGTTGATCATATCTACTATATGATTCACGCTCGACCTTTCGGTCTCAATGTTCTGAGGCCATATCTGCATATGCTAGGCTCGTCAAGTTTAACGTGAGTATTCTGCGTGTGCAAAACTGGCTTGCACCCGATCATCACTTGGTGTCTGGGCACGACGAACTTTGGCAACGGTGCATACTCAGGGAGAACACTTTTATCTTGAAATTTATTGAGAGATCATCTTATAATGCTACCGTCAAACAAAGCAAGATAAGATGCATAAAATATAAACATCACATGCAATCAATATAAGTGATATGATATGGCCATCATCTTCTTGTGCTTGTGATCTCCATCTCCAAAGCACCGTCATGATCACCATCGTCACCGGCGCGACACCTTGATCTCCATCATAGCATCGTTGTCGTCTCACCAATCTTATGCTTCTACGACTATCGCTACCGCTTAGTGATAAAGTAAAGCATTACAGGGCGATTGCATTGCATACAATAAAGCAACAACCATATGGCTCCTGCCAGTTGCCGATAACTCGGTTACAAAACATGATCATCTCATACAATCAAATTTAGCATCATGTCTTAACCATATCACATCACAACATGCCCTGCAAAAACAAGTTAGACGTCCTCTACTTTGTTGTTGCAAGTTTTACATGGCTGCTACGGGCTTAAGCAAGAACCGTTCTTACCTACGCATCAAAACCACAATGATAGTTTGTCAAGTTGGTGCTGTTTTAACCTTCGCAAGGACCGGGCGTAGCCACACTTGGTTCAAATAAAGTTGGAGAAACTGACACCCGCCAGCCACCTGTGTGCAAAGCACGTCGATAGAACCAGTCTCGCGTAAGCGTACGTGTAATGTCGGTCCGGGCCGCTTCATCCAACAATACCGCCGAACCAAAGTATGACATGCTGGTAAGCAGTATGACTTATATCGCCCACAACTCACTTGTGTTCTACTCGTGCATAACATCAACGCATAAAACCTAGGCTCGGATGTCACTGTTGGGGAACATAGTAATTTCAAAAAATTACCTACGCACATGCAAGATCATGGTGATGCATAGCAACGAGAGGGGAGAGTGTTGTCTACGTACCCTCGTAGTCCGTTCGCGGAAGCGTTATATCAACGCGGTTGATGTAGTTGTATGTCTTCACATCCGACCGATCCAAGTACCGAAAGCACGACACCTCCGAGTTCTGCACACGTTCGGCTCGGTGACGTCCTCGCCTTCTCGATCCAGCAAGAAGGGCGAAGTAGTACATGAGTTCCGGCAGCACGACAGCATGGTGACGGTGTTGGTGAAGAACAATCTCCGCAGGGCTTCGCCTAAGCACTACGAAAACTAGGACGGTGGATAAACTAGAGGGGACGGGGTTACCGGCACACGGCTTGGTGTTTCTCGATGTGTCTTTGGTGCTAGCCCTACCCCTCTATTTTTATGTTGAGCCCTGGGGTCGAAACTTGGAGTAAAAGCCTCCTAAAGCCTCCTCAAAGTCAGTTTCACCCGAAAGGCAAGAGTCCTTCTCGGACTCCAGGGCTAGACGCCAGGGTTCCCGGCGTCTATCCCCTAGACACCAGGGTTCCTGGCGTCTAGCCTCTGGTCTCCGCAAAACTTCCTTTTGCACTTTCCAAAAGCCTTGTGGGCTTTCCCCTTTGGCCCAGATAAAGTGTTCTCGTGCCCAAATATTTCAGGAAACATCCGGAACCCCTTCCGGTGAATTCCGGAACCCTTCCGGTGAATTCCGGAACCCTTCCGGAGATCAAACACTACTATCCACATATCAATCTTTACTTCCGGACCATTCCAGAGTTCCTCGTCATATTTGTGATCTCATCCAAAACTCCGAACAATATTCAGTCACCAACATACATAACTCATAGTACTATATCGTCAACGAACGTTAAGCGTGCGGACCCTACGGCTTCGAGAACTATGTAGACATGACCGAGACACCTCTCTTGTCAATAACCAATAGCGGGACCTAGATGCCCATATTGGCTCCTACATATTCTACGAAGATCTTTATCGGTCAGACCACATAACAACATACGTTGTTCCCTTTGTCATCGGTATGTTACTTGCCCGAGATTCGATCGTCGGTATCTCAATACCTAGTTCAATCTCGTTACCATCAAGTCTCTTTACTCGTTCCGTAATACATCATCCCACAACTAACTCATTAGTTGCAATGCTTGCAAGGCTTATAGTGATGTGCATTACCGAGTGGGCCCAAAGATACCTCTCTGACAATCGGAGTGACAAATCCTAATCTCGAAATACGCCAACCCAACAAGTACCTTTGGAGACACCTGTAGAGCACCTTTATAATCACCTGGTTACGTTGTGACGTTTGGTGGCACACAAAGTGTTCCTCCAGTAAACGGGAGTTGCATAATCTCATAGTCATAGGAACATGTATAAGTCATGAAGAAAGCAATAGCAACAAACTAAACGATCAAGTGCTAAGCTAACGGAATGGGTCAAGTCAATCACATCATTCTCCTAATGATGTGACCCCGTTAATCAAATGACAACTCATGTCTATGGTTAGGAAACATAACCATCTTTGATCAACGAGCTAGTCAAGTAGAGGCATACTGGTGACACTCTGTTTGTCTATGTATTCACACATGTATTATGTTTCCGGTTAATACAATTCTAGCATGAATAATAAACATTTATCATGAAATAAGTAAATAAACAATAACTTTATTATTGCCTCTAGGGCATATTTCCTTCAGTCTCCCACTTGCACTAGAGTCAATAATCTAGATCACATCGCCATGTGATTTAACATCAATAGTTCACATCACCATGTGATTAACACCCATAGTTCACATCGTCATGTGACTAACACCCAAAGGGTTTTCTAGAGTCAATAATCTAGTTCACATTGCTATGTGATTAACTCCCAAAGAGTACTAATGTGTGATCATGTTTTGCTTGTGAGAGAAGTTTAGTCAACGGGTCTGCAACATTCAGATCCGTATGTATCTTGCAAATTTCTATGTCAACAATGCTCTGCACAAAGCTACTCTAGCTAATTGCTCCCACTTTCAATATGTATCTAGATCGAGACTTAGAGTCATCCAGATCGGTGTCAAAGCTTGAATCGACGTAACTCTTTACGAAGAACCTTTTGTCACCTCCATAATCGAGAAACATGTCCTTATTCCACTAAGGATAATTTTGACCGCTGTCCAGTGATCTACTCCTAGATCACTATTGTACTCCCTTGCCAAAAACAGTGTAGGGTATACAATAGATCTGGTACACCGCATGGCATACTTTATAGAACCTATGGCTGAGGCATAGGGAATGACTTTCACTCTCTTTCTATCTTCTTCCGTGGTCGGGCTTTGAGTCTTACTCAATTTCACACCTTGTAACACAGGCAAGAACTCTTTCTTTGTCTGTTCCACTTTGAGCTACTTCAAAAATCTTGTCAAGGTATGTACTCATGAAAAAAACTTATCAAGCGTTTTGATCTATCTCTATAGATCTTGATGCTTAATATGTAAGCAGCTTCACCGAGGTTTTTCTTTGAAAAACTCCTTTCAAACACTCCTTTATGCTTTGCAGAATAATTCTACATTATTTCCGATCAACAACATGTCATTCACATATACTTATCAGAAATCCTGTAATGCTCCCACTCACTTTATTGTAAATACAGGCTTCACCGCAAGTCTGTATAAAACTATATGCTTTGATCAACTTATCAAAGCGCATATTCCAACTTCGAGATGCTTGCACCAGTCCATAGATGGATCGCTGGAGCTTGCATATTTTGTTAGTACCTTTAGGATTAACAAAACCTTCTGGTTGCATCATATACAATTCTTCTTTAATAAATCCATTAAAGAATGCGGTTTTGTTTATCCATTTGCCAGATTTCATAAAATGCGGCAATTGCTAACATGATTCGGACAGACTTAAGCATAGATACGAGTGAGAAACTCTCATCATAGTCAACACCTTGAACTTGTCGAAGACATTTTTGTGACAATTCTAGCTTTGTAGATAGTAACACTACTATCAGCGTCCGTCTTCCTCTTGAAGATCCATTTAATCTCAATGGCTCGCCGATCAATGGGCAAGTCAATCAAAGTCCATACTTTGTTCTCATACATGGATCTCATCTCAGATTTCATGGCCTCAAGCCATTTCGCGGAATCTGGGCTCATCATTGCTTCCTCATAGTTCATAGGCTCGTCATGGTCAAGTAACATGACCTCCAGAATAGGATTACCGTACCACTCTGGTGCGGATCTCACTCTGGTTTACCTACGTGCTTCGGTAGCAACTTGATCTGAAGTTACATGATCATCATCATTAGCTTCCTCACTAATTGGTGTAGTAGTCACAGGAACACATTTCTGTGATGAACTACTTTCCAATAAGGGAGCAGGTACAGTTACCTCATAGAAATACTTTCCTCCCACTCACTTCTTTCGAGAGAAACTCCTTCTCTAGAAAGGATCCATTCTCAGCAACAAATATCTTGCCTTCGGATCTGTGATAGAAGGTGTACCCAACAGTTACTTTTGGGTATCCTATGAAGATGCACTTCTCCGACTTGCGTTTGAGCTTATCAAGATGAAACTTTTTCACATAAGCATTGCAACCCCAAACTTTAAGAAACGACAGCTTAGGTTTCTCGCTAAATCATAGTTCATACGGTGTCGTCTCAACGGATTTAGATGGTGCCCTTTTTAATGTGAATGCAACTGTCTTTAATGCATAACCCCAAACTGATAGTGGTAAATCGGTAAGAGACATCATAGATTGCACTATATCAAATAAATACGGTTATGATGTTCGGACACACCATTACGTTGTGGTGTTCTAGGTGGCGTGAGTAGTGAAATTATTTCACATTGTTTTAACTGAAGGCCAAACTCGTAACTCAAATATTTTACTTCTGCGATCATATCGTAGAAACTTTTATTTTTGTTACGATGATTCTCCACTTCACTTTGAAATTCTTTGAAATTTTCAAATATTTCAGACTTGTGTTTCATCAAGTAGATATACTCATATCTACTCAAATCATCTGTGAAGATCAGAAAATAATGATACCTGTCGCGAGCCTCAATATTCATCGGACCACATACATCAGTATGTATGATTTCCAACAATTCTATTGCTCGCTCCATTGTTATGGAGAATAAAGTTTTAGTCATCTTGCCCATGAGGCATGGTTCGCAAGCATCAACTGATTCATAATCAAGTAATTCCAAAAGCCCATCAACATGGATTTTCTTCATGCGCTTTACACCAATATGACCTAAATGGCAGTGCCACAAATAAGTCGCATTATCATTATTAACTTTGCATCTTTTCGCTTCAATATTATGAAAATGTGTATCACCACGATCGAGATCCAACAAACCATTTTCATTGAGTGTATGACCATAGAAGGTTTTATTCATGTAAACAGAACAACAATTATTCTCTAACTTACATGAATAACCATATTGCAATAAACATGATCCAATCATATTTATGCTCAATGCAAGACCAAATAACATTTATTTAGGTTCAACACTAATCTCGAAAGTATAGGGAGTGTGTGATGATGATCATATCAATCTTGGAACCACTTCCAACACACATCGTCACTTCACCCTTAACTAGTCTCTGTTTATTTTGCAACTCCCATTTCGAGTTACTACTCTTTAGCAACTGAACCAGTATCAAATACTGAGGGGTTGCTATAAACACTAGTAAAGTGCACATCAATAACATGTATATCAAATATATCTTTGTTTACTTTGCCATCCTTCCTATCCACCAAATACTTGGGGTAGTTCCGCTTCTAGTGACCAGTCCCTTTGCAGTAGAAGCACTCAGTTTCAGGCTTAGGTCCATACTTGGGTTTCTTCACTTGAGCAGCAACTTGTTTGCCGTTCTTCTTGAAGTTCCCCTTCTTCCCTTTACCCTTTATCTTGAAACTAGTGGTCTCGTCAATCATCAACACTTGATGTTTTTCTTAATTTCTACCTTCGCCGATTTTTGCATCGCGAAGAGCTTGGGAATTGTTTTCGTCATCCCTTGCATATTATAGTTCATCATGAAGTTCTCGGACTCCAGGGCTAGACGCCAGGGTTCCCGGTGTCTACCCCCTAGACGCCAGGGTTCCTGGCGTCTAGCCTCGTGGGCTTTCCCCTTTGGCCCAGATAAAGTGTTCTTGTGCCGAGACATTTCGGGAAACATCCGGAACCCCTTCCGGTGAATTCCGGAACCCTTCCGGAGATCAAACACTACTATCCACATATCAATCTTTACTTCCGGACCATTCCGGAGTTCCTCGTCATATTTGTGATCTCATCCAAAACTCCGAACAACATTCAGTCACCAACATACATAACTCATAGTACTATATCGTCAACGAACGTTAAGCGTGCGGACCCTACGGGTTCGAGAACTATGTAGATGTAGCGACCAGACCTCAAACAGTCTAATCTCTGTGCTCCGGTATCATCCCTGGATCAGTAATGCTGACACCACACAGTACTCGGAGGATTTATAGCAGAGTAGCAATCACACACTTATTACATCGAGTGTCTCAAAAGAGAACTTATTACAATAAGTATGGCTTAAGGCCATCTAATAACGATAACAGCGGAAGGCTTGGAAGATAAGTGAGTCCATCAACTCCAACGACATCAGTGAGTATAGAACCACGACCTAAAAACTCCTTAATCGTCGTCTGAAAAGTCTGCAACACTAACGTTGCAGCCGGAAAACGGGTTAGCACATGGAATATGCTGGCAAGGTAACACATAGAGAGTAATGGAATGAAATAGCTATACTATATGCATATTTGGCTGGTGGAAAGCTCTATGGTTACTGTTTTGTGTAAAGCCAATTTTTCCCTACTTCAAAGGAATAAAATTTAATTACTATCATGGTGGTTGTTAAACATTGAGAATGGTTGACAACATTCTCAATCCCAATTAAATATCATCATTAAACATAACCCAACAAAATTAATTTAGAGTAACATGTTGAGATTCACATGAAAATCCAAGTACTAGATACTCAAGATGTCCATAACCGGGGACACGGCTAACCATGATTAGTTTATTACACTCTGCAGAGGTTTGCGCACTTTTCCCCACAAGACTCGATCGCCTCCGTTTGGTTTCTCGCACTACATGGTGTTTGAGAAGACGGATGACCAAGACATAGTCTTTCAGAAGCGCTAGCACCTTACGATCGGGTAGATCGTACCACCTACATCCCCTACATCTGCTAGTCTACCACTGTAAGAGTTCGCACAACTTAGTCAACTATGCTAGAGCCCATAATAGCTTGTGGCTACACACGGAAGCAAACGTAGAAGTAACTCCCAAAGGTTTGATAATAACAGGTAATAGGTACTACCTCATCTACTTCCCATCCCACAATTTAATTAGATGCTAATCATGCAATGTGTGAGGATTGATCTAATGCAATAAAACTGGGTAGTAGAAAAGGTATGATCAAAGTGTTACTTGCCTGGCTGACGATCCGCGAAACCTAACGATTTGAAGTAACAGGCGGCGCACTCCGGGTATTCTATCGCAGACAAACAAACAAGCATACAATAAGTACTCATCTAATGCACAGGTAAAACTCAAATAAGAGATCTAACCAGAAAGTTCAACTTAAGAACTTCGGTTGGCAAAAAGAATCAAATCGAACGAAACAACGAAAGTCAAACGGCGAAAGAAAACAACTTCGTTCTAGTAATCTAGATCTAGGGCAAATTTTACAGTAGCAAAAACTTGTTTAAGTTGGTTAAACGAATAGAGGGTTTCGAGACGAATCTCTAGGCGCTTGAATCGCCTCATTTCGATAAACAAGCGAAAAGTTAAACTAAAACGAAAATCGGACCAGGAATCACGATCAGAAAAATTGCGGATTTAATCCAGAAAAAGAAAAATGACGAACGCCGAATATTTTTTTCTTTTTTTTCGGCATGGAAAACGAGGCGGCGACGAACCTCGGGCGGCGGGATCGTCGGCGGCGGCTACGGCGGCTCCAGCGGCGCGCGCGGATCGAGGCGGGGCTGATGGGCTGGGGTGGCTCAGGGCGGCGCTATTTAAAGGCTGCCCCCGGGCGGTGTCCCACTCAGGTACGGCCCGAAGTCGGTTTGTTTTTTTTAATTGTTCCGCTCGGAAGAAAAATAAAAAGAAATACTAAACGGACTCCAAAAATTCCGAAATAAATTTTCACGGGCTTCTAAAATCAAGCCGCACAAGGTGAACATTTATTTGGGCCCTAAAGGCAATTTTGAAAAACACACTTTTTCCTAAATTCAATAAAACATCGAAAAACTCCGAAATAAAATCTTATTTGATTTTATTATTAAATCCTCAATATTTCTTTATTTTGGGAAAGTCATTTTATTCCCTCTCTCATATTTTTGTAGTTGAAATAATTGATGATAAAATAAATAAAATCAAATGGTCCTATCCTCAAAATTTGAGAGAACTCAAATATGAAAATAACGAAATCCCCAACTCTCTCCGTGGGTCATTGAGTTGCGTAGAATTTCTAGGATCAACCAAAATGCAAAATATAATATGATATGCATTGATGGTCTAATGTATAACATTCCAAATTGGAAATTTGGGATGTTACAAACCTACCCCCCTTAAGATGAATCTCGCCCTCGAGATTCGGGTTGGCTAGAAAATAAGTGAGGGTGGTCCTTGAGCAAATCTTCCTCTCGCTCCCAGGTGGCTTCATCCTCCGTGTGGTGGCTCCACTGAACTTTGCAAAACTTGATAACTTTGCTGCGAGTAACTCGGCTGGCAAACTCGAGAATCTTAGCTGGTTTCTCCTCGTAGGTCAAATCGTTATCCAGCTGAATAGTTTCCAAAGGCACTATGTCTCTCAACGGTATGTCAGCCATCTCCGTGTGACATTTCTTTAACTGAGAAACGTGGAACACATCATGTACTCTTGACAATCCTTCGGGCAATTCCAACTTGTAGGCCACTTCTCCCATACGCTCAAAAACTCGATATGGTCCTACAAATCGTGGCGCTAACTTCCCTTTAACTCCAAAACATTTTGTTCCTCGAAGTGGAGATACTCGAAGATAAGCTCTATCTTCGACTTTGTAAACTGTCTCCTTGCGTTTAGAATCTGCATAACTTTTCTGTCTGGACTGGGCTATCTTGAGCCTATCGCGAATCAACTTCACCTTTTGTTCAGACTCTTTAATCAAGTCAGATCCAAACAATTGGCGGTCTCCAACTTCGTCCCACGACAACGGTGTCCTGCACCTCCTTCCATACAAAGCTTCAAAAGGGGCCATCTTTAAACTGGTTTGATGACTGTTGTTGTAAGAGAACTCTGCATATGGCAAATTATCGTCCCAACTAGATCCGTAATCTAGCGCACAAGCTCTCAGCATATCCTCCAAAATCTGATTGACTCTCTCGGTTTGTCCATCTGTCTGTGGATGAAAAGCTGTACTGAATTCTAGCCTGGTACCCAAAGTTTCGTGCAACTGCTTCCAGAACTTTGAGGTAAACTGGGTTCCTCTATCTGATACGATACTCCTTGGAACTCCATGCAAACATACGATCCTGGTCATGTATATATTTGCCAACTTAGCACTCGTGTAAGTGGTCTTTACCGGGATGAAATGAGCTACTTTCGTCAATCGATCAACTACAACCCAAATCGAGTCATAGCTTGAACGAATCCTGGGCAATCCCGTGATGAAATCCATGCCTCGCTTATCCCACTTCCATTCGGGTATCGGCAATGGTTGTAACAGTCCTGCTGGCTTCTGATGCTCTGCCTTTACTCTCTGACATACATCACAAACTGCTACATACTCCGCAATATCCTTCTTCGTTCCGGTCCACCAGAAAATATCCTTCAAATCCAAATACATCTTGGTATTTCCTGGGTGAATCGAATACGGTGAGTCGTGTGCCTCTTGCAAAATCAACTTCCTGATCTCCGGGTCATTGGGCACGTAAACACGGTCTTCAAACCATAGGGTGCGTGTTCATCCTCACGAAATCCTTTAGCTTTTCCTTTGCCCAGTTTCTCCTTTATAGCGGCAATCTCTTTGTCAGCTTTCTGAGCTTCCCTGATTTTATCCATCAAGGTTGACTGAATCTCCAATGCTGCTACATAGCCTCTCAGAACTATTTCCAAACATAGTTCACGAAGATTTTCTGCTAACTCCCTTGGTATTTCTCCCGTCATTAATGTATTGACATGGCTCTTACGGCTTAACGCGTCAGCTACTACATTAGCCTTTCTGGGGTGATAATGCAATTTCATATCATAATCCTTGATAAGCTCCAGCCATCTCCTTTGTCTGAGATTTAACTCCTTCTGTGTGAAAATGTACTTCAAACTCTTATGATCCGTGTACACCTCACAATGATTTCCAATGAGGAAATGTCTCCATGTCTTCAATGCATGCACTACTGCTGCTAACTCCAAATCATGCGTGGCATAATTCAACTCATGAGGCTTCAGTTGTCTTGAGGCATATGAAACAGCTCTCCCTTCCTGCATAAGCACTGCTCCAAGTCCTCGACGTGAAGCGTCGCAATACACCTCATAATCCTTGGTCTGGTCTGGCAAAATCAACACTGGTGAGGTAACCAAATGTTTCTTCAACTCCTAGAAACTAGCCTCACATTCCTCTGTCCATATGAACTTGGTATCTTTCTTCAACAACTCAGTCATAGGCTTCGCAATCTTTGAGAAATTCTCAATAAATATCCGGTAGTATCCTGCGAGTCCAAGAAAACTCTGGATCTCTCCAACTGTTGTTGGGGCTTCCCACTTGGTCACAGTTTCAACTTTAGCGGGATCTACTGCTATACCTTCTCCAGATATAACATGTCCGAGGAATCCTACTTCCTTCAACCAAAACTCACATTTGCTGAACTTGGCATGCAACTGATGTTCCCTGAGCTTTCCAAGTACCAAACGCAAATGCTCCTTATGCTCCTCTTCATTCTTCGAATATACCAGGATATCATCAATGAACACTACGACGAACTTATCCAAAAACTCCATAAACACTTTGTTCATCATGTTCATAAAATAGGCAGGTGCGTTGGTCAGACCAAATGACATAACGGTATACTCGTACAACCCATACCTGGTGGTAAAAGGTGTCTTCGGGATATCCTATTCTCGAATCTTCAACTGGTGGTATCCTGATCGCAGATCGGTCTTGGAAAATACCTTAGCTCCTTGCAATCGATCAAACAGATCATTGATCATCGGTAGTGGGTACTTATTCTTGATCGTAACTTCATTCAATCCTCGATAATCGACAACCATCCTTAACGATCCATCCTGCTTCTCCACTAGAAGTACTGGCGATCCCCAAGGCGAAGAACTTGGGCGGATATATCCCTTATCCAGTAACTCCTTAATCTATTTCTTAATTTCCACTAAATCCTTTGCTGGCATCCTATATGGTCCCTTTGATATTGGCCCTGTGCCTGGCAATAGCTCAATCAAAAACTCGATATCTCTATCCGGTGGCATGCCTAGCAACTCTTCTGGAAATACATCAGGGAAATCCCTTACCACTGGTACTTCCTCCTGCACAACTCCTGTTAGGAAATTTACTTGAGTCCTCTTTGGCACATGCCGGGATACATACTTGATCCTTCTCCCTTCTGGGGTGGTAAGCGAAATTGACTTACTAGCACACTCAATATTCCCTTCATACTTTGATAACCAATCCATGCCTAATATCACATTCAATCCTTGAGATTCCAATACTATTAGGTCTGAGGGAAAAACATAGTTACCAATCCTTAATGGTAACCGATCACACCATAGACTAGCCACATACTCTGCTCTAGGCGAGGTTACTAACATGGGTGACCTAAGGGCTTGGGTTGGTAGGTTATACTTATCCACAAATCCCCTTGAGATGTATGAATGCGATGCACCAGTATCAAAAAGAACGAGTGCAGTAAATGACTTAACCAAAAACTTACCTATTACTGCATCTGGCTGAGCTTCAACCTCCTCCACGCTAACGTGGTTCACTTGTCCCCTGTTAAAAGGGTTCGGCTTGTTCCCAGAACTTCCATTGCCATTTTGGCCTTCAGGACATTCATTGGCATAATGTTCGGTCTTCGAACACTTAAAGCAAGTGACTTGGCTTAGGTCCTTCTTAGCTGGGGTTGAGGGGTTGGTGCAGTTCTGGCCGTTGCTTCCTCCGTTGCCATTACCATTCTTGGTGCCGTTGTGATTGTGCGAGCTACCTCCTCCATGGGTATGCTGAAAATGTCCTCTCGGTCTAGGGGTAAAACATGGCTTCTGCTGAGCTCCTGAATTATACTTTCCTTGTCCATACTTCCTCTTGCGGCTCTCAATCTGATGCTGCTTCCCTTCAATCATAAGAGCACGATCTACCAACTCCTGGTAGTTGTTGAAGGTTGCTACCATCAACTGCATGCTCAAATCATCATTCAGTCCTACCAGAAACTTCTCCTGCTTAGCTGCATCCGTAGCAACGTCATATGGGGCATAACGTGCTAACTTACTAAATTCCTCCACATAATGGCCAACTATCTGTCCTCCTTGGCGCAAGTTACAAAACTCACGCTTCTTCATGGCCATAGCTCCTGCTGAAACATGGGCAGTACGAAAAGCCTGCTGAAACTGGTCCCATGTGACAGTGTCAACTGGGAAAGTGGCTGTGAAATTCTCCCACCATGATGCTGCGGGTCCTTCAAGCTGATGTGCGGCAAACTTCACTTTTTCCGCATCTGTGCATCCTGCTGTGGTCAACTCCCTAGCTGTCTTGCGGAGCCAATCATCTGCTACTATCGGCTCAGTGCTACTGGAAAACACCGGCGGATTCAGCCTAAGAAAATGGGCTAAGTGGTCAACAGGTGGTGGTGGTGGTGGTGGTGGTGGGTTGTTGTTGTTGTTCCCCTGATTCTGATTCTGGACTAGCAACTGCATCAATGTGTTCTGCTGTTGGATCAGCTGGGTTAGCTCCGGAGGAAAGGCAAATCCGGGGTCACGTCTCGGAGGCATCTGAGGGTTTAGAAAAGATGAGATATAAGAATAGAGGGGGTCTAAAGAGAAAACACTACCCATATGCACATGAGGCAAAACCAAACAATTCACTTCATTCAATCAAACAAGGGCATACAATCGATCTAACTATCGCAAAAGTGCTCGGACTACTATATTTACATGGTGGATTACTACTACTGATGTGGTGGTCTACTAGAAATATTCTTCGGTTGCAGACTCCATGATATCTGCTCTAGCTTCATCAACATAATCATCATCACTACTATCTAGTTCCGAGTCGGTGCCGTCGATGATGATGTAGTCTTCCGGACTAATCTCCTTGGGTTCTTCGTCTTCATCTACTGGTGTAGGGCCTCCCATAAATATTCCAATCTTCTTTGTTAGGTCGGCATTTTTATCCACCAATACTTCAATTTCCTCTTCATAATCCTCACGTGTAGCCTTGAATTCTTCCTCCAGTTCCTTGATTGTAGTCTTAGCCTTCTTCAGATCTATCATGTCGGCGCACATCTGGTTCTCCTGTCGTCGAATGTGCTGGTTTAACTCCTGAATAAAAGCTGCGATTGATCTATCCTTTCTGGTGCTGATCATCTCCTAGTGTTCATCTCGACGCCCACAAATCTGGTAGATAGTATCCTTGAGATCCTTGCGGTAGACTTCTCCAATGCGTCCCATGGTGATGTGAGCTGCCATGCTCTTTCCTAGACTCCAAGTTGGGGCATCAAAAGAAAACTCTATGGGCTCGGTGACTGGCATGAACGTCCTTCCTAGAACTTGAACTTGAATCATCCAGCGCTCTTCCTTAGGTAAAGTGGCGTTGTAGGTTCCCGTGAAGCTTGGTACTCCTATGTTCAGGTATCTAGTGACTTCCTTCAAGTGTCGTCCAAAGGGTGTATCTTCATCCGGTTGCGTGAACTTGTTCCTTGCATCCGCCATCCGAAAGAGTAGAAAAAAGATGAGAAGTCAGAAGAGAAGAGAGTGAATAGTGATCTAGGTCTTTAGCTTACTGGTCGTGTCCTACAGTCAGCGTGTGCTCTGATACCATCTCTGTAGCGACCAGACCTCAAATAGTCTGATCTCTGTGCTCCGGTGTCATCCCTGGATCAGTAATGCTGACACCACATAGTACTCAGAGGATTTATAGCAGAGTAGCAATCACACACTTATTACATCGAGTGTCTCAAAAGAGAACTTATTACAATAAGTATGGCTTAAGGCCATCTAATAACGATAATAGCGGAAGGCTTGGAAGATAAGTGAGTCCATCAACTCCAACGGCATCACTGAGTATAGAACCACGACCTAAAAACTCCTTAATCATCATCTGAAAAGTCTGCAACAGTAACGTTGCAGCCCGAAAACGGGTCAACACATGGAATATGCTGGCAAGGTAACACATAGAGAGTAATGGAATGAAATAGCTATACTATATGCATATTTGGCTGGTGGAAAGCTCTATGGTTACTGTTTTGTGTAAAGCCAATTTTTCCTTACTTCAAAGGAATAAAATTTAATTACTATCATGGTGGTTGTTAAACATTGAGAATGGTTGACAACATTCTCAATCCCAATTAAATATCATCATTAAACATAACCCAACAAAATTAATTTAGAGTAACACGTTGAGATTCACATGAAAATCCAAGTACTAGATACTCAAGATGTCCATAACCGGGGACACGGCTGACCATGATTAGTTTATTACACTCTGCAGAGGTTTGCACACTTTTCCCCACAAGACTCGATCGCCTCCGTTTGGTTTCTCGCACTACATGGTGTTTGAGAAGACGGATGACCGAGACATAGTCTTTCAGAAGCGCTAGCACCTTACGATCGGGTAGACCGTACCACCTACATCCCCTACATCTGCTAGTCTACCACTGTAAGAGTTCGCACAACTTAGTCAACTATGCTAGAGCCCATAATAGCTTGTGGCTGCACACGGAAGTTTCTAGTATGAATAGTCTCATGATCCCTTTGAGCCTGAGTGGCGGTCCAAAAGAAAACAGGCAAGTCCTGGAATACCCAGGTGCCTCAATCCACCCAGATGTGTGTTTAAGTTGCCACCTTAGATAAACCATTAATTAACAATCTCACATCTGTCATGGATATCACTCACCCAATCCACGTCTACTAGCATAGCATGGCATAATAAGCAAACGTAGAAGTAACTCCCAAAGGTTTGATAATAACAGGTAATAGGTACTACCTCATCTACTTCCCATCCCACAATTTAATTAGATCCTAATCAAGCAATGTGTGAGGATTGATCTAATGCAATAAAATTGGGTAGTAGAAAAGGTATGATCAAAGTGTTACTTGCCTTGCTGACGATCCGCGAAACCTAACGATTCGAAGTAACAGGCGGCGCACTCCGGGTATTCTATCGCAGACAAACAAACAAGCATACAATAAGTACTCATCTAATGCACAGGTAAAACTCAAATAAGAGATCTAACCAGAAAGTTCAACTTAAGAACTCCGGTTGGCAAAAAGAATCAAATCGAACGAAACAACGAAAGTCAAACGGCGAAAGAAAACAACTTCGTTCTAGTAATCTGGATCTAGGGCAAATTTTACAGTAGCAAAAACTTGTTTAAGTTGGTTAAACGAATAGAGGGTTTCGAGATGAATCTCTAGGCGCTTGAATCGCCTGATTCGGATAAACGAGCGAAAAGTTAAACTAAAACGAAAATCGGATCAGGAATCGCGATCAGAAAAATCGCGGATTTAATCCGAGAAAAAGAAAAACGACGAACGCCGAATATTTTTTTTCTTTTTTTTCAGCATGGAAAACGATGCGGTGACGAACCTTGGGCGGCGGGATCATCGGCGGCGGCGGCTCCGGCGGCGCGCGCGGATCGAGGCAGGGCTGATGGCCTGGGGCGGCTCGGGGCGGCGCTATTTAAAGGCTGCCCCCGGGCGGTGTCCCGCTCGGGTACGGCCCGAAGTCGGTTCGTTTTTTTAATTATTCCGCTTGGAAGAAAAATAAAAAGAAATACTAAACTGACTCCAAAAATTCCGAAATAAATTTTCACGGGCTTTTAAAATCAAGCCGCACAAGGTGAACATTTATTTGGGCCCTAAATATAATTTTGAAAAACACACTTTTTTCTTAAATTCAATAAAACACCAACAAACTCTGAAATAAAATCTTATTTGATTTTATTATTAAATCCTCAATATTTCTTTATTTTGGGAAAGTCATTTTATTCCCTCTCTCATATTTTTGTAGTAGAAATAACTGATGATAAAATAAATAAAATCAAATGATCCTATTCTCAAAATTTGAGAGAACTCAAATATGAAAATAACGAAATCCCCAACTCTCTCCATGGGTCATTGAGTTGCGTAGAATTTCTAGGATCAACCAAAATGCAAAATAAAATATGATATGCATTGATGATCTAATGTATAACATTCCAAATTGGAAATTTGGGATGTTACAAACCTACCCCCCTTAAGATGAATCTCGCCCTCGAGATTCGGGTTGGCTAGAAAATAGGTGAGGGTGGTCCTTGAGCAAATCTTCCTCTCGCTCCCAGGTGGCTTCATCCTCCGTGTGGTGGCTCCACTGAACTTTGCAAAACTTGATAACTTTGCTGCGAGTAACTCGGCCGGCAAACTCGAGAATCTTAGCTGGTTTCTCCTCGTAGGTCAAATCGTTATCCTGCTGAATAGTTTCCAAAGGCACCGTGTCTCTCAACTGTATGTCAGCCATCTCCGCGTGACATTTCTTTAACTGAGAAACGTGGAACACATCATGTACTCCTGACAATCCTTCGGGCAATTCCAACTTGTAGGCCAATTCTCCCATACGCTCCAAAACTCGATATGGTCCTACAAATCGTGGCGCTAACTTCCCTTTAACTCCAAAACGTTTTGTTCCCCGAAGTGGAGATACTCGAAGATAAGCTCTATCTCCGACTTCGTAAACTGTCTCCTTGCGTTTAGAATCTGCATAACTTTTCTGTCTGGACTGGGCTATCTTGAGCCTATCGCGAATCAACTTCACCTTCTGTTCAGACTCTTTAATCAAGTCAGATCCAAACAACTGGCGGTCTCCAACTTCGTCCCACGACAACGGTGTCCTGCACCTCCTTCCATACAAAGCTTTGAAAGGGGCCATCTTTAAATTGGTTTGATAACTGTTGTTGTAAGAGAACTCTGCATATGGCAAATTATCGTCCCAACTAGATCCGTAATCTAGCGCACAAGCTCTCTGCATATCCTCCAAAATCTGATTGACTCTCTCGGTATGTCCATCTGTCTGTGGATGAAAAGCTGTACTAAATTCTAGTCTGGTACCCAAAGTTTCGTGCAACTGCTTCCAGAACTTTGAGGTAAACTGGGTTCCTCTATCTGATACGATACTCCTTGGAACTCCATGCAAACATACGATCCTGGTCATGTATACCTTTGCCAACTTAGCACTGGTGTAAGTGGTCTTTACCGGGATGAAATGAGCTACTTTCGTCAATCGATCAACTACAAACCAAATCGAGTCATAGCCTGAACGAGTCCTGGGTAATCCCGTGTTAAAATCCATGCCTAGCTTATCCCACTTCCATTCGGGTATCGGCAATGGTTGTTACAATCCTGCTGGCTTCTGATGCTCTGCCTTTACTCTCTGACATACATCACAAACTGCTACATACTCCGCAATATCCTTCTTCGTTCTGGTCCACCAGAAAATATCCTTCAAATCCAAATACATCTTGGTATTTCCTGGGTGAATCGAATACGGTGAGTCGTGTGCCTCTTGCAAAATCAACTTTCTGATCTCCATATCATTGGGCACGTAAACACGGTCTTCAAAACATAGGGTGTCGTGTTCATCCTCACGATATCCTTTAGCTTTTCCTTTGCTCAGTTTCTCCTTTATAGCGGCAATCTCTTTGTCAGCTTTCTAAGCTTCCCTGATTTTATCCATCAAGGTTGACTGAATCTCCAATGCTGCTACATAGCCTCTCGGAACTATTTCCAAACATAGTTCACGAAGATTTTCTGCTAACTCCCTTGGTATTTCTCCCGTCATTAATGTATTGACATGGCTCTTACGGCTTAATGCGTCAGCTACTACATTAGCCTTTCCGGGGTGATAATGCAATTTTATATCATAATCCTTGATAAGCTCCAACCATCTCCTTTGTCTGAGATTTAACTCCTTCTGTGTGAAAATGTACTTCAAACTCTTATGATCCGTGTACACCTCACAATGATTTCCAATGAGGAAATGTCTCCATGTCTTCAATGCATGCACTACTGCTGCTAACTCCAAATCATGCGTGGCATAATTCAACTCATGAGGCTTCAGTTGTCTTGAGGCATATGAAACAACTCTCCCTTC
Source organism: Triticum aestivum (assembly GCF_018294505.1). Taxonomy (NCBI): domain Eukaryota; kingdom Viridiplantae; phylum Streptophyta; class Magnoliopsida; order Poales; family Poaceae; genus Triticum; species Triticum aestivum. The sequence goes on along the minus strand of NC_057800.1, from coordinate 26,412,718 downwards.
CTGCATAAGCACTGCTCCAAGTCCTCGACGTGAAGCGTCACAATACACCTCATAATCCTTGGTCTGGTCTGGAAAAATCAATACTGGTGAGGTAACCAAACATTTCTTCAACTCCTGGAAACTAGCCTCACATTCCTCTGTCCATATGAACTTGGTATCTTTCTTCAACAACTCAGTCAGCCTTCGGTGCAGCTCCCGCGCCGGCCTATGGAGGGTTTTACCCTACTCAGGTACTACCGCCGTGGGACCTGGCCCTGCTCGCCGCCCTGCACTCCGCCCCGTCACCGAGCTCTTATGGTTGCGGTGGTGACTGGTACATGGACTCGGGCGTCACTGCTCACATGACTGCTCATCCCGGTAACCTCATGTCTGCCACTCCCATTCATACTCCCACCCATATCACCGTTGGTAATGGTTCCTCCCTACCCATTACGCATGTCGGTCATATGTCTTTTCCGTCTACTTCTACTCATGTCCATATGTCTAATATTTTTGTGTCTCCTGACTTAGTTACTAATCTTGTTTCTGTTCGTCGCCTTGCTCGTGAGAACCCTATCACCATTGAATTTGACGATATCGGTTTTTCTGTGAAGGACGCCCGTACACGGATGGTACTCCAGCGATGTGACAGCCCAGACGAGCTTTACCCAGTGCACCCCTCCGGCGCCACCACCACCCGTCGTCCCGTCGCCTTCGTCACCAGTGTCGATCTTTGGCATGCCCTTCTTGGTCATCCCAACTTCACCGTTATGCGTCAGATTCTTCATAGTTTTTCTTTCTCATGTAATAAAGTCGACGATCATACTTGTGAGGCTTGCCGTCTTGGCAAGCACATTCGTCTTCCCATTAGCGAGTCTACAAACATTTCCACCTTTCCATTTCAGCTATTGTATAGTGATGTTTGGACGTCCCCGGTTGCTAGCAACACGGGCTATTTATACTATCTGGTGATATTGGATGATTTTTCTCATTATGTGTGGACATTCCCTCTCCGTCGCAAGTCCGATGCTCTTGCCACACTCACAGCCTTTTATTCATATGTCACCACACAGTTCGGTCGTCCCATTCTCGCGTTGCAAACTGACAACGACAAGGAGTTTAACTGTTGGGTTTTGTAGTAATTTCAAAATTTTCCTACGCACACGCAAGATCATGTGATGCATAGCAACAAGAGGGGAGAGTGCTGTCTACGTACCCACGCAGACCGACTGCGGAAGCATTGACACAACGTAGAGGAAGTAGTCGTACGTCTTCACGATCCAACCGATCAAGCACCGAAGCTACGACACCTCCGAGTTCGAGCACACGTTTAGCTCAATGACGATCCCCGGACTCCGATCCAGCAAAGTGTCGGGCAAGAGTTCCGTCAGCACGATGGCGTGGTGACGATCTTGATGTACTATAGCAGCAGGGCTTCGCCTAAACTCCGCTACAGTATTATCGAGGAATATGGTGGCTGGGGGCACCGCACACGGCTAAGGAATAGATCACGTGGATCAACTTGTGTGTTTCTGGGGTGCCTCTGCCTCAGTATATAAAGGATTAGAGGGGGGAGGCTGGCCGGCCACAGGAGGCGCGCCAGGAGAGTCCTACTCCCTCTGGGAGTAGGATTCCCCCCCAATCCTAGTTGGAATAGGACTCCTTGAGGGGGGAAAGAGAGAGAGGGGGCCGGCCACCTCTCCTAGTCCTAATAGGACTAGGGGAAGGGGGGAGGTGCACAGCCACCTTGGGCTGCCCCTTTCTCCTTTCCACTAAAGCCCACTAAGGCCCATATAGCTTCCGGGGGGTTCCGGTAACCTCCCGGTACTCCGGTAAAATCCCGATTTCACCCGGAACACTTCCGATATCCAAACATAGGCTTCCAATATATCAATCTTTACGTCTCGACCATTTCGAGACTCCTTGTCATGTCTGTGATCACATCCGGGACTCCGAACAACCTTCGGTACATCAAAATGCATAAACTCATAATATAACTATCATCGTAACCTTAAGCGTGCGGACCCTACGGGTTCGAGAACAATGTAGACATGACCGAGACACGTCTCCGGTCAATAACCAATAGCGGGACCTAGATGCCCATATTGGCTCCTACATATTCTACGAAGATCTTTATCGGTCAGACCGCATAACAACATACGTTGTTCCCTTTGTCATCGGTATGTTACTTGCCCGAGATTCGATCGTCGGTATCCAATACCTAGTTCAATCTCGTTACCGGCAAGTCTCTTTACTCGTTCCGTAATACATCATCTCACAACTAACATATTAGTTGTAATGCTTGCAAGGCTTATGTGATGTGCATCACCGAGAGGGCCCAAAGATACCTCTCCGACAATCGGAGTGACAAATCCTAATCTCGAAATACGCCAACCCAACATGTACCTTTGGAGACACCTGTAGTACTCCTTTATAATCACCCAGTTACGTTGTGACGTTTGGTAGTACCCAAAGTGTTCCTCCGGTAAACGGGAGTTGCATAATCTCATAGTTATAGGAACATGTATAAGTCATGAAGAAAGCAATAGCAACATACTAAACGATCGGGTGCTAAGCTAATGGAATGGGTCATGTCAATCAGATCATTCAACTAATGATGTGACCTCGTTAACCAAATAACAACACTTTGTTCATGGTCAGGAAACATAACCATCTTTGATTAACGAGCTAGTCAAGTAGAGGCATACTAGTGACACTAAGTTTTTCTATGTATTCACACATGTATTATGTTTCCGGTTAATACAATTCTAGCATGAATAATAAACATTTATCATGATATAAGGAAATAAATAATAACTTTATTATTGCCTCTAGGGCATATTTCCTTCAGTCTCCCACTTGCACTAGAGTCAATAATCTAGATTACACTGTAATGATTCTAACACCCATGGAGCCTTGGTGCTGATCATGTTTTGCTCGTGGAAGAGGCTTAGTCAACGGGTCTGCAACATTCGGATCCGTATGTATCTTGCAAATCTCTATGTCTCCCACCTGGACTAGATCCCGGATGGAGTTGAAGCGTCTCTTGATGTGCTTGGTCCTTTTGTGAAATCTGGATTCCTTTGCCAAGGCAATTGCACCAGTATTGTCACAAAAGATTTTCATTGGACCCGATGCACTAGGTATGACACTTAGATCGGATATGAACTCCTTCATCCAGACTCCTTCGTTCGCTGCTTCCGAAGCAGCTATGTACTCCGCTTCACATGTAGATCCTGCTACGACGCTTTGTTTAGAACTGCACCAACTGACAGCTCCACTGTTTAATGTAAATACGTATCCGGTTTGCGATTTAGAATCGTCCGGATCAGTGTCAAAGCTTGCATCAACGTAACCTTTTACGGTGAGCTCTTTGTCACCTCCATATACGAGAAACATATCCTTAGTCCTTTTCAGGTATTTCAGGATGTTCTTGACCGCTGTCCAGTGATCCACTCCCGGATTACTTTGGTACCTCCCTGCTAAACTTATAGCAAGGCACACATCAGGTCTGGTACACAGCATTGCATACATGATAGAGCCTATGGCTGAAGCATAGGGAACATCTTTCATTTTCTCTCTATCTTCTGCAGTGGTCGGGCATTGAGTCTTACTCAACTTCACACCTTGTAATACAGGCAAGAACCCTTTCTTTGGTTGATCCATTTTGAACTTCTTCAAAACTTTGTCAAGGTATGTGCTTTGTGAAAGTCCAATTAAGCATCTTGATCTATCTCTATAGATCTTAATGCCTAATATGTAAGCAGCTTCACCGAGGTCTTTCATTGAAAAACTCTTATTCAAGTATCCCTTTATGCTATCCAGAAATTCTATATCATTTCCAATTAGTAATATGTCATCCACATATAATATCACAAATGCTACAGAGCTCCCACTCACTTTCTTGTAAATACAGGCTTCTCCGAAAGTCTGTATAAAACCAAATGCTTTGATCACACTATCAAAGCGTTTATTCCAACTCCGAGAGGCTTGCACCAGTCCATAAATGGATTGCTGGAGCTTGCACACTTTGTTAGCTCCTTTGGATCGACAAAACCTTCTGGTTGCATCATATACAACTCTTCTTCCAGAAATCCATTCAGGAATGCAGTTTTGACATCCATTTGCCAAATTTCATAATCATAGAATGCGGCAATCGCTAACATGATTCGGACAGACTTAAGCATCGCTACGGGTGAGAAGGTCTCATCGTAGTCAATCCCTTGAACTTGCCGAAAACCTTTCGCGACAAGTCGAGCTTTGTAGATAGTAACATTACCATCAGCGTCAGTCTTCTTCTTAAAGATCCATTTATTCTCAATTGCTTGCCGATCATCGGGCAAGTCAACCAAAGTCCATACTTTGTTCTCATACATGGATCCCATCTCAGATTTCATGGCTTCAAGCCACTTTGCGGAATCTGGGCTCACCATCGCTTCTTCATAGTTCGTAGGTTCATCATGATCTAGTAGCATGACTTCCAGAACAGGATTACCGTACCACTCTGGTGCGGATCTTACTCTGGTTGATCTACGAGGTTCAGTAGTATCTTGATCTGAAGTTTCATGATCATTATCATTGGCTTCCTCACTAACTGGTGTAGGTGTCACTGAAACAGTTTTCTGTGATGTACTACTTTCCAGTAAGGGAGCAGGTACAGTTACCTCGTCAAGTTCTACTTTCCTCCCACTCACTTCTTTCGAGAGAAACTCCTTCTCTATAAAGGATCCATTCTTAGCAACGAATGTCTTGCCTTCGGATCTGTGATAGAAGGTGTACCCAACAGTCTCCTTTGGGTATCCTACGAAGACACATTTCTCCAATTTGGGTTCGAGCTTATCAGGTTGAAGCTTTTTCACATAAGCATCGTAGCCCCAAACTTTAAGAAACGACAACTTTGGTTTCTTGCCAAACCATAGTTCATAAGGTGTCGTCTCAACGGATTTTGATGGTGCCCTATTTAACGTGAATGCGGCCGTCTCTAAAGCATAACCCCAAAACGATAGCGGTAAATATGTAAGAGACATCATAGATCGCACCATATCTAGTAAAGTACGATTACGACGTTCGGACACACCATTACGCTATGGTGTTCCGGGTGGCGTGAGTTGCGAAACTATTCCACAGTTTTTCAAATGTACACCAAACTCGTAACTCAAATATTCTCCTCCACGATCAGATCGTAGAAACTTTATTTTCTTGTTACGATGATTTTCAACTTCACTCTGAAATTCTTTGAACTTTTCAAATGTTTCAGACTTATGTTTCATTAAGTAGATATACCCATATCTGCTTAAATCATCTGTGAAGGTGAGAAAATAACGATATCCGCCACGAGCCTCAATATTCATCGGACCACATACATCGGTATGTATGATTTCCAACAAATCTGTTGCTCTCTCCATAGTACCGGAGAACGGTGTTTTAGTCATCTTGCCCATGAGGCACGGTTCGCAAGTACCAAGTGATTCATAATCAAGTGGTTCCAAAAGTCCATCAGTATGGAGTTTCTTCATGCGCTTTACACCGATATGACCTAAACGACAGTGCCACAAATAAGTTGCACTTTCATTATCAACTCTGCATCTTTTGGCTTCAACATTATGAATATGTGTATCACTACTATCGAGATTCATCAAAAATAGACCACTCTTCAAAGGTGCATGACCATAAAAGATATTACTCATATAAATAGAACAACCATTATTCTCTGATTTAAATGAATAACCATCTCGCATCAAACAAGATCCAGATATAATGTTCATGCTCAACGCTGGCACCAAATAACAATTATTTAGGTCTAATATTAATCCCGAAGGTAGATGTAGAGGTAGCGTGCCGACCGCGATCACATCGACTTTGGAACCGTTTCCCACGCGCATCGTCACCTCGTCCTTTGATAGTGCCCGCTTATTCCGTAGTCCCTGTTTCGAGTTGCAAATATTAGCAACAGAACCAGTATCAAATACCCAGGTGCTACTGCGAGCTCTAGTAAGGTACACATCAATAACATGTATATCACATATACCTTTGTTCACCTTGCCATCCTTCTTATCCGCCAAATACTTGGGGCAGTTCCGCTTCCAGTGACCAGTTTGCTTGCAGTAGAAGCACTCAGTTTCAGGCTTAGGTCCAGACTTGGGTTTCTTCTCTTGAGTAGCAACTTGCTTGCCGTTCTTTTCGAAGTTCCCCTTCTTCTTCCCTTTGCCCTTTTTCTTGAAACTAGTGGTCTTGTTGACCATCAACACTTGATGCTCCTTCTTGATTTCTACCTCCGCAGCTTTCAGCATTGCGAAGAGCTCGGGAATAGTCTTGTTCATCCCTTGCATATTATAGTTCATCACGAAGCTCTTGTAGCTTGGTGGCAGTGATTGGAGAATTCTGTCAATGACGCAATCATCCGGAAGATTAACTCCCAATTGAATCAAGTGATTATTATACCCAGACATTTTGAGTATATGCTCACTGACAGAACTGTTCTCCTCCATCTTGCAGCTATAGAACTTATTGGAGACTTCATATCTCTCAATCCGGGCATTTGCTTGAAATATTAACTTCAACTCCTGGAACATCTCATATGCTCCATGACGTTCAAAACTTCGTTGAAGTCCCGATTCTAAGCCGTAAAGCATGGCACACTGAACCATCGAGTAGTCATCAGCTTTGCTCTGCCAGACGTTCATAACACGTTGCTCCTGCAGCAGGCCTGGCACCCAGCGGTGCTTCTAGGACGTAATTTTTCTGAGCAGCAATGAGGATAATCCTCAAGTTACGGACCCAGTCCGTGTAATTGCTACCATCATCTTTCAACTTTGCTTTCTCAAGGAACGCATTAAAATTCAATGGAACAACAGCACGAGCCATCTATCTACAATCAACATAAACAAGCAAGATACTATCAGGTACTAAGTTCATGATAAGTTTAAGTTCAATTAATAAAATTACTTAAGAACTCCCACTTAGATAGACATCCCTCTAATCTTCTAAGTGATTACGTGATCCAAATCAACCAAACCATAACCGATCATCACATGAGATGGAGTAGTTTTCAATGGTGAACATCGTTATGTTGATCATATCTACTATATGCTCATGCTCGACCTTTCGGTCTCTGTGTTCCGAGGCCATATCTGCATATGCTAGGCTCGTCAAGTTTAACCTGAGTATTCTGCGTGTGCAAAACTGTCTTGCACCCGTTGTAGATGGACGTAGAGCTTATCACACCCGATCATCACGTGGTGTCTGGGCACGACGAACTTTGGCAACGGTGCATACTCAGGGAGAACACTTCTTGATAATTTAGTGAGAGATCATCTTATAATGCTACCGTCAAACAAAGCAAGATAAGATACATAAAAAGATAAACATCACATGCAATCAATATAAGTGATATGATATGGCCATCATCATCTTGTGCTTGTGATCTCCATCTCCGAAGCAACGTTATGATCACCATCGTCACCGGCGTGACACCTTGATCTCCATCGTAGCATCGTTGTCGTCTCGCCAATCTTATGCTTCCACGACTATCACTACTGTTTAGTAATAAAGTAAAGCATTACATCGCGATTGCATTGCATACAATAAAGCGACAACCATATGGCTCCTGCCAGTTGCCGATAACTCAGTTACAAAACATGATCATCTCATACAATAAAATTCAGCATCATGCCTTGACCATATCACATCACAACATGCCCTGCAAAAACAAGTTAGACGTCCTCTACTTTGTTGTTGCAAGTTTTACGTGGCTGCTACGGGCTTAAGCAAGAACCAATCTCACCTATGCATCAAAACCACAACGATAGTTTGTCAAATAGACTCCGTTTTAACCTTCGCAAGGACCGGGCGTAGCCATACTTGGTTCAACTAAAGTTGGAGAGACAGTCGCCCGCAAGCCACCTGTGTGCAAAGCACGTCGGGGGAACCGGTCTCGCGTAAGCGTACGCGTAATGTTGGTCCGGGTCGTCTCGTCCAACAATGCCGCCGAACCAAAGTATGACATGCTGGTAGGCAGTATGATTTATATCGCCCACAACTCACTTGTGTTCTACTCGTGCATATAACATCAACATAAATAACCTAGGCTCGGTTGCCACTGTTGGGTTTCGTAGTAATTTCAAAAATTTCCTACGCACACGCAAGATCATGTGATGCATAGCAACGAGAGGGGAGAGTGTTGTCTACGTACCCACGCAGACCGACTGCGGAAGCGTTGACACAACGTAGAGGAAGTAGTCGTACGTCTTCACGATCCAACCGATCAAGCACCGAAACTACGGCACCTCCGAGTTCGTGCACACGTTCAGCTCGATGACGATCCCCGGACTCCGATCCAGCAAAGTGTCGGGGAAGAGTTCCGTCAGCACGACGGCGTGGTGACGATCTTGATGTACTACAGCAGCAGGGCTTCGCCTAAACTCCGCTACAGTATTATCGAGGAATATGGTGGCTGGGGGCACCGCACACGGCTAAGGAATAGATCACGTGGATCAACTTGTGTGTTTCTGGGGTGCCTCTGCCTCAGTATATAAAGGATTAGAGGAGGGAGGCTGGCCGGCCACAGGAGGCACGCCAGGAGAGTCCTACTCCCTCTGGGAGTAGGATTCCCCCCCCCCCAATCCTAGTTGGAATAGGACTCCTTGAGGGGGGAAAGAGAGAGAGGGGGCCGGCCACCTCTCCTAGTCCTAATAGGACTAGGGGAAGGGGGGAGGCGCACAGCCACCTTGGGCTGCCCCTTTCTCCTTTCCACTAAAGCCCACTAAGGCCCATATAGCTTCCGGGGGGTTCCGGTAACCTCTCGGTACTCCGGTAAAATCCCGATTTCACCCGGAACACTTCCGATATCCAAACATAGGCTTCCAATATATCAATCTTTACGTCTCGACCATTTCGAGACTCCTTGTCATGTCTGTGATCACATCCGGGACTCCGAACAACCTTCGGTACATCAAAATGCATAAACTCATAATATAACTATCATCGTAACCTTAAGCGTGCGGACCCTACGGGTTCGAGAACAATGTAGACATGACCGAGACACGTCTCCGGTCAATAACCAATAGCGGGACCTAGATGCCCATATTGGCTCCTACATATTCTACGAAGATCTTTATCGGTCAGACTGCATAACAACATACGTTGTTCCCTTTGTCATCGGTATGTTACTTGCCCGAGATTCGATCGTCGGTATCCAATACCTAGTTCAATCTCGTTACCGGCAAGTCTCTTTACTCGTTCTGTAATACATCATCTCACAACTAACATATTAGTTGTAATGCTTGCAAGGCTTATGTGATGTGCATTACCGAGAGGGCCCAGAGATACCTCTCCGACAATCGGAGTGACAAATCCTAATCTCGAAATACCCAACATGTACCTTTGGAGACACCTGTAGTACTCCTTTATAATCACCCAGTTACGTTGTGACGTTTGGTAGTACCCAAAGTGTTCCTCCGGTAAACGAGAGTTGCATAATCTCATAGTTATAGGAACATGTATAAGTCATGAAGAAAGCAATAGCAACATACTAAACGATCGGGTGCTAAGCTAATGGAATGGGTCATGTCAATCAGATCATTCAACTAATGATGTGACCTCGTTAACCAAATAACAACACTTTGTTCATGGTCAGGAAATATAACCATCTTTGATTAACGAGCTAGTCAAGTAGAGGCATACTAGTGACACTAAGTTTGTCTATGTATTCACACATGTATTATGTTTCCGGTTAATACAATTCTAGCATGAATAATAAACATTTATCATGATATAAGGAAATAAATAATAACTTTATTATTGCCTCTAGGGCATATTTCCTTCATTAACAACGTCGCCGTCCGCAATTTACTTGCATCCCACGGCACCATCTTTCGCCTCACATGCCCCTACACGTCCTAGCAGAATGGTCGCGCCGAGCGCGTCCTTCGCACTCTTAATGACTGTGTCTGCACGTTGCTCTTCCACTCCTACGTGCCTCCTCGGTTCTGGTCGGACGCGCTCGCGACCGCCAGCCTCCTCATTAACATTCGCCCCTGTCGTTCCCGCTGGAACTACACTCCTCACCAGCTCCTCTTCGGTGCGATTCCATCTTATGATGATCTTCGCATCTTCGGGTGTCTCTCTTACCCTAGCACCGTGTCCACTGCTCCTCACAAACTCGCACCCCGGTTACTTCCTTGCATTTTTCTTGGTTATCCTCCCAACACCAAAGGTTACCGGTGCTATGATCCAGTGTCCCACCGCATTTTCACTTTGCGGCATGTGTACTTTGATGAGCTGGTGTTCCCGTTTTAGCAGGTACCATCACCTTCAGCGTCTCCAGCGGCGCGGTTCGCCCCTGCCCCCACCTCTGGCGAACCGCCCAGCCGCGCCTCGGAGTCGGCCCTGCCCGCGCTCCCTGCGCCGGCGGCCCCTGGCGCTGCGGCCCTTGCTGTGGCCCCTGGCACGGCGGCTACTACCGCTGCCCCCTCGGCCGACCTCGCCGCAGCCCCCGTGGGCCCCGTCGCCGCGGCCCCCCGGCGGCCCCCGTTTCTGCCGTGGCCCCTAATGTCGCGGCCTCCTCGGCCGCCCCCGCCGCGGCCCCTGTTGCGGCCCTCGCGGCCCCCGTTGCTGCGGCCGCACCCCTCACCGGTGTGGTCACTCGGGTTCGGACCGGGACACTTTGTCCCAGCATGCGCTACCCGTCGGACTAGTACGCGTGTGCTGCATCCACCTCTGCACCGTCTCCGCTACCCACCTCCGCTCGCGCAGCCCTTCGGGATCCAAATTGGCTAGCTGAGATGCGTGAGGAGCTTGATGCCCTGCAGCGCAACCGTACGTGGCAGCTTGTTCCGCGGCCTCCCCATGCCAATGTCATCACTGGCAAGTGGATCTTCCGCCACAAGACTCGCCCCGACGGTTCCCTTGAGCGCTACAAGGCACATTGGGTGGTGCGCGGCTTTCGCCAGTGTGCAGGTGTGGACTTCACCGACACCTTCGCCCCGGTTGTCAAACCGGGCACGATTCGCGTTGTTCTCCAGCTCACTGTTTCTCGCGCCTGGCCGGTCCACCAGCTCGATGTGTCCAATGCTTTCTTGCATGTCCATCTCGACGGGTGTTCTGTCAGCAGCCTACTGGCTTCGTCGACACTGACTATCCGGACCATGTGTGCTTGCTCTCCCGTTCTCTTTACGGGTTGAAGCAGGTGCCTTGGGCCTGGTACCAGCGGATCGCGGCCTTCCTTCAGCAGCAGGGGTTTCGGTCCACACGGTCTGATGCCTCCCTGTTTGTTTATCACCAGGGTCCCGCCACCGCGTACCTCCTCCTGTACGTCGACGACATCATCCTGACTGCCTCTTCGCCAGCGCTCCTTCAGCAGATCACAGCTCGCCTCGGCACCGAGTTCGCCCTCAAGGACTTGGGGGCTCTTCACTACTTCCTCGGCATCGAGGTTGTGCACCGGGCCACTGGCTTCTTCCTGCACCAACAGAAGTACGCCTACGAGCTTCTGGAGAGAGCGGGCATGCTTAACTACAAGCCTGCTCCTATGCCTGTCGACACGAAGGCTAAGGTGTCTGCCATCAAGGGTTCTCCGGCGTCCGACGCTCCCTTCTACCGCTCCATCGTCAGTGCGCTTCAGTATCTCACACTGACGCGTCCGGACATTCAGTACGTTGTCCAGCAGGTGTGCCTTCATATGCATGCTCCTCGTGACACTCATTGGGCTCTGGTGAAACGTATTCTTTGGTACATACGTGGCACCACAGCTATGGGTCTCACCCTGACGGCCTCACCTGACACCAGCCTTGTCGCCTACTCCGGCGCCGACTGGGCTGGGTGTCCCGACACTCGCCGCTCCACTTCCGGCTACTGTGTCAACCTTGGGCCCTCTCTGATTTCGTGGTCGTCTAAACGACAACCCACGACCTCACGATCGAGCGCCGAGGCTGAGTACAGCGCTGTGGCCAACGCCGTCGTGGAGTGCTCTTGGTTACGACAGTTACTTCAGGAGTTGCTATGCGAGGTTACCAAGGCGACGCTTGTTTACTGTGACAACGTCTCCGCGATGTATCTCGCTGCCAACCCTGTCCATCACCGACGGACGCAGCATATTGAGCTCGACATTCACTTCGTCAGGGAGCGGGTCGCACTTGGTCGTGTTCGAGTTCTCCATGTGCCCACCGATCAGCAGTTCGCCGATGTCATGACGAAGGGACTACCCACCTCGACGTTTGAGGGCTTTCGATCCAGCCTCTGCGTCACCGGCGACGCTTCGACTGCGGGGGGTGTTGAACATGTGTACATGTACGTAGGTCTGAGTTTTGTATGCCGCACCTGTAGTGTCTCTCTTCCCCTGTATGTACTTGTATCTTGGGAGAAGACACCGGTCGCACCCCTTGTACCTATATATATGTGCCTAGTGCACGATCAATTATTATCGATGCACCAAATCATTCTCTACAAGGCGGAAATAGTAATTCCATGCACGCACGGAAATTCTTGAGCTAGCTAGACTCCGGCCTCCGCCGGAGTAGGCGACGCGCGCGTTCACATGATCGACCGGCGACAAGTTGCTCTCCTGTTGCAAGGAACAGCTTCTCTCCTAGTCCTGACCATGAGATACTCCTACAAACAAACAGCCATCAGATCATTCAGGCTTGCCAGCAGCAGCTATACATACATGCATGCAGCAACGCTCATTCAGGCTCGCCCAATGTTCTCGTCCTGAGGTTGGTGCTTTTCCAAGCCACCTCGCTACGCTATGCACAGCCGCTTGCTCACGGCCGGCCATGGCGCCAAAAGCAAGCATTTGTTGTTCTTTGTGCATGCAGTGCAGGTGCATGGTCACCATTGGGGAAAAAAAACTAGAGTCTGGTGATGATTTGACTGCATTATGATGCCCGGCCGGAACAATCTCATGCAAAGGAGTCAATTGCAGAAAACTACCATGTTTGCGACTAGCTTTGCAGAAAACCATCAAGTCGTTCATTTGTTGCAAAAAACACTACATTAGCAGTGAATTTGTTGCAAAAAGCACTGATCGCTCACTTTGCTTCAGTTAATCGCGTTTCCGACAATGAGGCCCGCTTGTCGGGAGCTGACTTGGCAAAAATCACCACGTGTGCGCGTTGACTGAGTCTTCTTCCCTCTCCTCTCTTCCCCTTCTATCACACATTTTATCAAAGATGTTGAGGGCATCTCCCGTCATCGCCATGGCCGTCGCAGCTGGCTCTAATGCGCTGCCCTGGTAAACTGTGCGCCTCTGGTACACCGCGGCCGCCGGAGAGATGCACGTGGAGATCACCCTGGAGGAGGAGGACACCAAGCTCGGCTTCGCCATTAGCCGCACCGAGGAGGAGCACCAGGCCCAGGGCGTGCACGTCCCCACTGCGTACCTGCTGCTCCGCGGCCGGCAAGCTTGTTGAGGGCGGGGAGGTGCTGCTCCCCCTCCTCGTTGTCAAGCAGAAGAATGGTCGCCGTGCATTGTCTTCGCTGGCGCTCGATGGCAGCGGCGGCGGCCCGTTGCCTCCTTGAGCGAGGCGGTCCTCCCCCAGCACGAATCGCATGACGGCCGCGCCGCACGGCCTGCCCGCATCCACGCCGGCCACCGAGAGGTCCGTCGCCGCGAGAACGAGGGTCACGGGATGCTGCACGCTGAGGCGGAGCTGTGCGACAAGGTCCTTATTCCCGGCTCAAAGCGCGGCGGACTGCAGCAACGGGCGGGGGACCCCTGATGCCTCCCTTCGCGAGCTGCGGCAGGAGCTCGGGATTAGCTCCATGGGCGGTGAGGGGCGGAGGGGATCTCGCCGGGGCGGCGTATTGGGGCTAGCCGTGACGGCTGCCATGGCGCTGGCGGGATATGCCCTCAACATGTTTGACAAAATGTGTGATAGAAGGGGAAGAGAGGAGAAGGAAGAAGACTCAGTCAACGCGCACACGTGGCGATTTTTGTTAGAAACGTGATTAAATGAAGCAAAGTGAGCGATCGGTGTTTTTTGTAACAAGTTTACTGCTAATGTGGTGTTTTTTTGCAACAGATTAGCGATTTGGTGGGCAAATGTGGTAATTTTCTGCCATTGACTCCATGCAAAGCAAGGCCAAGCAGCGATGATACCTACTCCCTCTGTTCCGAATTACTTGTCACAGGTATCGATATATCTAGATGTATTTTAATTTTAGAAACGTCTATTTCTGCGATGAGTAATTTAAAATAAAGGGAGTACTAGCCAGCCACATGGATAGATGCAGGGCAGGTACGGTGCGCCATTGCCCTACGGCAGTGAGGACAAAACCGCTAATGCATGCATGCATGCATCCCCGGGCCTAGCTTCTTCCATGGTGATTTTTCTCTTGTTCATTTCAAAAAGGCTTCTTCCCTTTAGTCCTGGTGTTGAAATACATTGCCCGTCTCTCTTTAACAGTTTAGACTTTTAGACAAGTTAGCTGTAGCAACAAATAATCTCAAATATTAAATTCATAGTTTCCCAGAAAAAAACTTCAAATTGATAAGCATATGTTTGGCTAATCTTTTTTAACAAAAATGTATATGGCTCTACTGTCAACATTCACCAATGTCCCGATCCAAATTTCCGGCACCAGCACAAATTTGAGATTCAGGCAATTGACATGAAAAAAATTCTTCATTTTTCAACTATCAAAGCTTCACTTGTTTTGAAAAAAAATTACAGGTCACATTTTTACAAGCTGTTTATATAATGTATTCTTTCGTATTTTTTAAATGTACCATTCAAAAAGAATATATGTGACATTTTAGAAAATGTTCATACCTTTCAAAAATATGTTCATGATATTTTTATAAAAATGTATATACAATGAAAATTAAATGCTTGTATAATTTAGAATAATATTTGTTGCCATCAAGAAAATGTTCAAAGTGTATTTTGAAAATTTTAACATGTATTCACAAAACAATTCAGAGATGTATTCCAAACAATGTTCGTCATGTATATGAAAAAGGGTCAACATGTATCTGAAAAATGTTCCACATTTATACGAAATTTTTAAAACTTGTATTCAAATGTAAACGTATTTTTTAAATAAAAAAATAAAAGTAAAATATAAAATATAAAAAAACATAGAAAAACTGAAAAAGAAAGAATGCGCATGGAAGGTTGTAAAACTGATCCAATGTGTGGTCTACTGAATGTTCCCAAAACCGGTTTATGGGCCTGCTCGCACCCAAGCCGAGAGGGGAGGCCAAGCTACGTCTTGCAATAAGTGAGATATAGATTTGGCGATGCCTAATCGATCAACAAATACCCAATAATAATAATAATAATAATAATAATAATAATAATAATAATAATAATAATAATAATAATAATATCTTTAGTTGATTGGATTTCACTTGCTGCCTATGGTTCCCTTGCGTGTGCTCGGAATAGGTGTTTTGTATAAATGTTTCGTCGTGTTATTAAGGGCCAGTTCTTTTCGCCCAGGATTCTACAGAATCAAGATTCTAGAAAATTCTCCTAGAATCTGCTTCTCCTAGAATCTGTGGTCGAGTTCTTTTCTGACATTGTAGTTTGAGATTCTGGAAAGAGTTGTGTGTTGAAATGTCTGTACTACCCTTGGAGAAATTGTTTGATGAATTGTTAACACTTTGTTTTTTCTAACAGTATCTACTAGTCAAATGTAACAACATCTTCATACAGTAGCAAAGATCACAACACCAATATCTACCAATAGAACCAATATACACAGTAGCATCGACAATATGAACAAAAAAATTCTGGCATCATTCATCCATCTAACAAATTAAAAAATCAATCCATTCATCCATCTATCCAACGGACACACCGATTCATCCATCTATGCAACAAAGTATTTGCATCTATCCAATTTATATAGCTAAAAAAGAAGAACAAAGAGTTGGGACAGAGAGGATGGCTCACCGTGGAGGAGGATGAATGGTGGGCACTTCGACTGCGGCTTCGGGATGGAGGCGCCGTGGGCACCCGGTGCAGAGGGGCGCGGCGGCGGCTTCCTGTTGTCCCCGCTACGGCAGAGGGCAGAGGGCCACGGAGGACGGCTGGGCTGCGGCGGGAGTGGGTACCGGCGGCGGCGAGGACCAATCCAGCGGCGGCGAGTACCGGGACGGCGGCAGCGAGGTCAGGGGCGGCGAGGCGGGGCCGGTGGCGGTGCTGGAACCCTAGCGCGCGGCCCTGCTCGAGGTAAGCGGGGAGGAAAGCGATGCGAACAGGCATCGACAGAGGCTCGTTCTGTTTGTATCGACCGTGGCTGGCTCAGTGGTAGTTTGGCCGTAATAACCAGCTGCAAAAGGGGTACTCTATTAAGTCCAAATGTTTTCTTTGATGGGACTTGCCGGAATCCCGAGATTGTGGGAGAAGCAAGGTATTTTGGGATTTTGGGATTGCACTAGGATTCCGGAGAATCCGGTTGAGATTTTGGAAGTTCAACCGAGTTCTTTTCGCTCGGGATTTTCGGGACTAAGATTCTCCATAATCTGCTCAAAAGAACTGGGCCTAAGTATTCTCCTTTAGTTTTTTTCTCTATCTAAAAGTAGAATAGAATGACCCAATTGAAGGGTAATGATCATACATATGTAATGCATTCTATGCCCAAAATAGGTCATATTCTTCTATCTTTTTCAGGTAGTCTATGGTTATTCACAGATACCACCTTAACACCAGAGAAAAGTTTGATCCAATACTTTATTCCTGTCTTAGTGAACCCCGATTCCACATTATTTCCAACATAGTATGTTGTCTAAAATGGATTAAAGATGAAAATATATGAGAACAATAAACAAATCATACAACTGCATAGGAGGGGACAGATGTATTGCTAGATTTGCGTACACCTAGCTAGTTATCCTCATGGCATGTCCACTTGTGCACCACCTCATCCAACGCGGTCATGGTGGCACCTCCCTCAAGTAGAGCTTCGGTGGCCGCCTTGTGCAGTGCCGCCACCTTAGCTCTTACCTCGCCGCCTTCGCCTTGGCCTGCCATGATTTCCCTCACCACCGCGGCAATCTCCTCCTTTTTCTTGTTCATCGGCACTCGTATGGCTACTCCAGCCCCCTCGGTCAGCATCACAGCATTCTGCCCCTACTCGGCGTAGAGCGGCCATGCGACCATGGGTACGCCGTGCACCAAGCTCTCCAAGACCGAGTTCCACCCACAGTGCACCAAAAATCCTCCCGTCGCTTCGTGAGCCAGTACCTTCGCCTGCGGCGCCCACGATGGCACGAGGAGGCCGACGTCCTTGGTCCTCTCCACGAACCCCTCCGGGAGGTAGGCCAGGGGGTCCTTCTTGCTCTCGGTGTCGTAGTAGTTGGCGTGCAAGGCTCCCTCGTCGCTTGGGCTCCGCACCACCCATAAGAACCGCTGCCCGCTGAGCTCCAGCCCTAGCGCCAGCTCGTGCATCTGCTCCGTCGACAGCGACCCACCAGATCCGAAGGAGACGAAGATGACCGACTTGGGCGGCTGCCGGTCGAGCCAATCCAGGCACGCGGCTCGAGGTACGTCGCTGGCGTCCGTTCTTGTGAGCGGACCGATGTTGTGCACCGGAGGACGGCCGGGCTCCGGGTGAGAGAGCACCCTGGCGGCGTCTGGCTCTAAGGCGTCGAAGGAGTTGACCAGGATGGCCTCGGCGTGGCGGTAGAGCTCGCCGTGGTGCACCATCCACCGGTAGCTGGGGTCAGGGATGAAGCTAGAAAAAATGGGCACTGGTGTCAACCGCTGCCCACGCTAAACCTCTAGCAGAAATTATAGTAGTGCAACAACATAGATAATGGCCGAGAGCAATATAAAGAACAACAATATGGAAAGAGCTGGTGATATTATTATTACATAAAAATGTACCGAGTAGCGAGTATTGGCTGAGCGAAGTCATAAAGTAACACTTCTTTACATATTCCGGAAATAATAGGCAAAAATATGACTTTGGAACGTTTCATTTGTAACTTTCTGGAAAGGATGAACAAAAGACCATATTATATTCACAACAATATAAAAAACAAGTAATACAGAAAATAAGTATCATTAAGGAAAAAAATAAAGTGATACGGAGACTCACATTTTATAACTTCCCTTCTCGATCTTTCATCTTCTTAAATAGATCAATCACATCATCATTTGTTATTGTAGAAAATATGTCTTTCTCCACATAGCAAGTCAGGCAATCACTCATGAACTCATCACCCATTTTGTTCCAAAACACTCTTGGCGATATTCATTGCTGAAAAGCATCTCTCCACTGACGTTGTAGCAACTCGCAAAATTAGCACCAACTTGAGAAGTTGATACATCAAAGGAAAAGCAAGATGCTTTTTAGTTTCCACCAACACTTTAGCAAGATCAGCAATGCCATCCAAATTGGCAAATCTTTGGTCCGCTCGGACATTGTCTATGAAAATCCGAAGTTCATGACCAAGATTCATCTGTGAAAATATTAGCAAGATCAGCTGGATCATGAGGAAGTGCATCTAAATTAATTTCTGCCGGAGGCGGAGGAGTAGTACCAATATTTGATGCAAGATTTTGTCTTGGTCTAACTGGCCTTGACACTAGTAGAAAAAGGGCCATTTATCCCGGTTCATAAGGCCCATCTGTCCCGGTTGGGGAACCGGGACTAAAGGATCGTTACTAATGCCCTAGGCCTTTAGTCCCGGTTCTTATACTAAACGGGGCAGATGGGCCTCCACGTGGCCGGTGCAGCGAGCCCAGACAGGAGGCCCTTTGGTCCCGATTCGTGCCTAGAACCGGGACAAATGGGTCCATACGAACCGGGACCAATACCCACGAGGCCCCGGCCGGCTCCCTGGGCTCACGAACCGGAACAAATGCATCCATTGGTCCCGGTTCGTGGAAGTACCGGGACTAATGGGCTGGCCAGACCCGAACGAAAGCCCATTTTTCTACTAGTATGAAGTCCCTGCCACATTACTGTCTGATGCTGGTCGTTTCCCTTTCAACAAAAAAATTATCCATATCCTCCTGGTCCTTGGCAAATCAAAGAAAAGACACTCAAAACTTACCTAGCCAATAGCCATCATGAGAAAAAATCAAAGCACATGTAAAATTGTAGAAAATCTAGAGACCGGGAGAGAGAGAGGGTGCGGATTACCTGGGATGGGAAGAGCCAACACTTGCAAATTAAAGATTATGCACTGACGGACGGTCGGCCGACGTCAACATTCACCCGATGAAATGGCGTCGAGTTCGCCGCCGTTCATCGCTGATTCGCTACGGCAGTGGCAGAATTAGGGATCGAGATGAGGAGGCGAAGAGATGAGGGCGTCCGTCTATTCGCGTATAGGTACAGGCGTACGACAGCCGAGTAGCGTACATCGATTAATTGATACATAAAGACGTGTGTACGCATTGGGCCTGGCCTTCTGTCATTGTTTGCTGCCGCAGGCTGTTGATTTTTTTTATAACATAATGGATGTTATGGGCTAAGGCTTTAGGGATTGACTGCTCTCCTGATGGGCTGGGGTCAATGGAATTTTTGAGCTGGGGTCAGACGCATTTTTGTTAATACTTATTAGCTCAAAAGCCAGAAGGCACCGGTGTCAATTAACACCAGTGGCTACATGAGAGCTCCGTCCCTGGCTGGGGTTGGATTTGTCCTGGAGAGCCGACATGACTTCCGTCCCCGGGATAGGCACGCAGCCGGGCAGCCTGACGGGCTCAGCGAGGTCCCGGAACTCGCCGGGCATCGTGTCGTCCAGCTCCGGGAGGTGGAGGATGAGCGTGAGCAAAAATTGAAGCTTGTTCCAGCAAATCGAACGCTAGTGGTAGCAAAAATGAAAAATCGAGCGCTGGTTCTAGAAAAATCAAGAAGCCGGTGGTAGCAAAAATTGACACTGGCTGCAGCAAACCACAAAACGGTTGTAGTAAAAACAACTTGTGGTCCAGCTAGGGGCTTCTCAGGTAGTAGCAAAAAATGCACAAGGTTGTAGCAAAAAGTGTAAAAGGTTGTAGCAAAACACATAGTCGCAGGGTCTCGACAACCTCATGAAAAAGGATGTAACAAACATCAGTGCCGGTAGTAGCAAAAAAAAAACAAAACTGTTGTAGCAAAAAAGTGGTACAAAATGGTTTCAGCAAAAAGACATGGCAGCAAAATTTGGTTAGTTCCAGCAAAAAACGAAGACCGTGGTAACAAATTAGTACACTGGTTCCAGCAAAAACAAACATGGAAGCAAAATCTGGAGTTATATCATGCCTCGAGCTCATAAGCCATGGCTTCCCTGGCCTATGAGCTCGCAGGCCATGCCCCCCTGTCGTAGTAGCGCCGGTGTAGCGTACATCGATTAATTGATACATAAAGACGTGTGTACGCATTGGGCCTGGCCTTCTGTCATTGTTTGCTGCCGCAGGCTGTTGATTTTTTTTATAACTTAATGGATGTTATGGGCTAAGGCTTTAGGGATTGACTGCTCTCCTGATGGGCTGGGGTCAATGGAATTTTTGAGCTGGGGTCAGACGCATTTTTGTTAATACTTATTAGCTCAAAAGCCAGAAGGCACCGGTGTCAATTGACACCAGTGGCTACATGAGAACTCCGTCCCTGGCTGGGGTTGGATTTGTCCTGGAGAGCCGACATGACTTCCGTCCCCGGGATAGGCACGCAGCCGGGCAGCCCGACGGGCTCAGCGAGGTCCCGGAACTCGCCGGGCATCGTGTCGTCCAGCTCCGGGAGGTGGAGGATGAGCGTGAGCCAATGGAGGTTCCCCGTAAAGAGCATGTATCTCCTCGGCACGCCGGCAGCCACGGCAGCATCGAACGAGTCTGTTCCCAAGACGTCAGCCACGTAGGCCACCAGCCGCGTCGTCTCCATGAGCCCCGTCAGAACCCCGATCAGCACCGGCACCAAGCGGACGCACTCCTCAGACATGAGGGTCGCGAGGCTGGCACCATGGGGCAGGTCGGAGAGGTCGACGGGCGGGAGGGATATGGAGGCGATGGTGGGCGGGAGGGAGGCGAGGAAGGCCCGCTGCGTGGCGGACGCCGTGGAGGCGAAGGTGATGAGCGTGGCCGTGACGCCGTGCCGCGCGGCCAGGCGCTTGGCCAACTCCGCCAGCGGGATGAGGTGACCCATCCCGGGCGTCACCAGCATGGCGACGTGCGGAGGGCGGCGAGCCTCAGCCATGCCGCTGGCCTCCATTGTTTCCCGTGGGATTATTTGCCTCGTGATACATACGTGCGTTGCTTTGGGGGTCTATATAAGCGAAAATTGTTTCAGACGACAAGGGAATTAATTGCACAACGTGCAAAATTCAGATCGGACAGCCACGTTATGAGACATTGATTGTCCAGTCGCTGGGCCAATCATTTGGGGTAAGCTCAGATTCCGATTTTACCATTCGACCCCGCACGGGGGTTTATACTATTACCATTAGGGCACCGCTAGGCACCCATGCATCGGTCGAAACTTTCAACCGGTCCAGCCATAGCCGCTCGATGCGAGCTGCATGGCGGTTGGATCTGGAGCAAAAAATATATCATCCCAGCTTCTTCTTCTTCGGCCCCGCGTGGCGCATTTCCGGTGAGATCCCCCGCGGCTCGCAGCACCGCGCAGCTCCAGCAAGGCCCCCGCGGCGCAACTCCGGCGAGGCCTCCCGCGGCTCGCAAAGCCGCACGTCACCGGCCGCAGCATCCGTCGTAGAGCTCGTGTTGTTCCTTGTCCTTAATTTGTCGGTCGCAGCAAAAAATTCCACCGATCGTAGCTAAAATTCTTGACGCTTCCAGCAAAAACCAATAAAACGTTGGTAGCAAAATTGGAAAAAATCGACGCCGTTCCAACAAACCAAAAACCTGATGGTAGCAAAAATTGAAGCTTGTTCCAGCAAATCGAACGCTAGTGGTAGCAAAAATGAAAAATCGAGCGCTGGTTCTAGAAAAATCAAGAAGCCGGTGGTAGCAAAAATTGACACTGGCTGCAGCAAAGCACAAAACGGTTGTAGTAAAAACAACTTGTGGTCCAGCTAGGGGCTTCTCAGGTAGTAGCAAAAAATGCACAAGGTTGTAGCAAAAAGTGTAAAAGGTTGTAGCAAAACACATAGTCGCAGGGTCTCGACAACCTCATGAAAAAGGATGTAACAAACATCAGTGCCGGTAGTAGCAAAAAAAACAAAACTGTTGTAGCAAAAAAGTGGTACAAAATGGTTTCAGCAAAAAGACATGGCAGCAAAATTTGGTTAGTTCCAGCAAAAAACGAAGACCGTGGTAACAAATTAGTATACTGGTTCCAGCAAAAACAAACATGGAAGCAAAATCTGGAGTTATATCATGCCTCGAGCTCATAAGCCATGGCTTCCCTGGCCTATGAGCTCGCAGGCCATGCCCCCCTGTCGTAGTAGCGCCGGTGCTCGGCCCCGTCGCGTTTGGCCATGGCGATGGCATCCTGTGCAGCAGCAGCAACTCCACGCCGCCGCGCTTCGTGGGGGAGGGCGCCCCGTGCAGCAACTCTACAGCAATGGCG
Organism: Triticum aestivum; assembly: GCF_018294505.1. Lineage (NCBI taxonomy): Eukaryota > Viridiplantae > Streptophyta > Magnoliopsida > Poales > Poaceae > Triticum > Triticum aestivum. Next base: position 26,390,281 of record NC_057800.1, on the reverse strand, counting down.
TCCGAGAAAAATAGATAGGTAGAAGCAGCGGTGTGGGCAGGGCAGGGAAGAAAGGAAGGAGATGTGGTGTGTGGACTGCAGCCGCGTTGGAAAGGATAAGAGAAGCAGAGCGGTGTGCGGGCCCTTGCGGGATGACGTGTCCCTCCTGCTTTAGCGCTACGTGCGGGGTGAGCGAGTCGACCGGTCGAAGTTTCGGCCGGCGCCCCGGCTCTAAACGTTTACCTTACCGGGCACCACTAGGCGCCGGCGCACCGGCCGAAACTTTCGGCCGGTCCAGCCATAGCTGCTTGATGCGAGCCGCACGGTGGTTGGATCTGGAGCAAAAAAAATCGCCCCAGCTTCTTCTTCCTCGGGCCCCCCTGGCGCATCTCCGGCGAGATCCTCCGTGGCTCGCAGCACCGCGCTGCACTAGCAAGGCCCCCGAGGCGCATCTCCAGCGAGGCCCCCCGCGGCTCGCAGAGCCGCACGTCGCCAGCCGCAGCACCCGTCGTAGAGCTCATGTTGTTCCTCGTCCTTAATTTGCCGGTCGCAGCAAAAAATTTCACTGGTCGTAGCAAAAATTCTTGACGGTTCCAACAAAAACCAATAAAACGTTGGTAGCAAGATTGGAAAAAATCGACGCCGTTCCAAGAAACCAAAAACCTAATGGTAGCAAAAATTGAATCTTGTTCCAGCAAATCGAACACTAGTGGTAGCAAAAATGAAAAATCGAGCGCTGGTTCCAGAAAAATCAAGAAGCCGGTGGTAGCAAAAATTGACACTGGTTGCAGCAAACCACAAAACGGTTGTAACAAAAACAACTTATGGTCCAGCTAGGGGCTTCTCTGGTAGTAGCAAAAAATGCACAAGGTTGTAGCAAAAAGTGTACAAGGTTGTAGCAAAACACATAGTTGCAGGGTCTCGACAACCTCATGAAAAAGGATGTAACAAACGGCAGTGCCGATAGTAGCAAAAAACCAAAACTGTTGTAACAAAAAAGTGGTACAAAATGATTCCAGCAAAAAGACATGGCAGCAAAATTTGGTTAGTTCCAGAAAAAAACGAAGATGATGGTAACAAATTAGTACACTGTTTCCAGCAAAAACAAATATGGAAGCAAAATTTGGAGTTGTAACATGCCTCGAGCTCGTAAGCCATGGTCGGCCCTGGCCTGTGTGCTCGCAGGCCATGCCCCCCCCCCCCCCCCCGTCGTAGTAGCGCCGGTGCTCGGCCCCGTCGCGTTCGGCCATGGCGAAGGGCGCGGTGATGGCGATGGCATCCCGTGCAGCAGCAACAACTCCACGGCTCCGCGCTTCGTGGGGGAGGGCGTCCCGTGCAGCAACTCTACATCAATGGCGTCTGAGATAAAGTAGATAGGCAGAAGCAGCGGCGTGGACAGGGCGGGGAAAAAAGGAAGGAAATGTGGTGTGTGGACAACACCCACGCTGGAAAGGATAAGGGAAGCAGAGCGGTGTGCGGGCCACGCGGGATGACGTGTCCCTCCTGCTTTAGCGCTACACGTGGGGTGAGTGAGTAGACCGGCCGAAGTTTCGGCCGGCGCCCCGGCTCTAAACGTTTACCTTACCATTACCGAAACATGCCCAAGGAACAATAATGGCATTGAATCCATGATGAATGTTCTTCGTCTGATTATCTTTTGTTCTTTACTTTAGTAACAATAATTAGATATAAAGAAAAAAATGGTGAAAGTTGCATTGTGGAAACTAGATATATGAGAGAATAGATGGGAAAATTATGTACTCCTTCGAGGACGCAAACATTTGACACATGGTGCCACGTGTGGATGGAATATGGGCTAACATCTGTGCTACCAGATTTGCATTTAATATAGCAAATTAATGAATATCAAAATGACACAGTGGGTTAATTTGACGAATACGCGTCTATGATACTCAAAGTAGGTGGGTTGAGCTAGGCACCTCAATGTGTGGTGGGCTAGACATCTATTTTCATTGTGTTGTCTTTTATGGATACTAGCAAATATGCTCGTGCGTTGCAACAAAAAATAAAATATCACATTGCCCCTAAGAGCATCTACAACCGGACCCTCCATTTCCGCCCAAATTATCGAGTGACTTGCCAGGTCAATGTCCGGACAAAAATTAGCCACCCAACCAGCTCCCCAAACCTAGCCCAAGTGCCTAAGCTATCCAGCAACCCCATATCCGGCCCATATATGGGGCAGATATGGGGAGGCCCGGATGCGACCGGACACTACCGTCGGTCTAGCCCGGTGTGGGCAACGCCACTCCCACCATTGTCCCACAAAAAGTAAATCAGGTGCCAAACCCTTGTATCAAACAGAGTTAGCAAATTTGGGGTTTATGGTCACCCGCGGGCGTTTGGGAGGCACCATTTAGTAGTTACAGTTGTAGATGCTCTAACTCAATAAGCATGGTTCAAGACTCACCCTAAACAAACACACACACACACACACAGTCCTTTAGTTGAACATGACGTCGCATCTGTACTCCCACTTATTTTTCTTCCCACCCTCAATGATGGTGGGCATGATAGCCAATTGATCAATATGTGTCTTAACATGGTTGATCACCAGGAGATGAATCACAGAACCACGACAGCACATGGGAATGTTTTAAACTTTCAAATCTAATTTCCGGTAACCGATCAAACGGGGCTAGAGAGAGAGAGAGAGAGAGAGAGGCAATAATTTAACAAAGTTATACAACATATGTTATTTGGTTTCTTCTAAGAAATAACATCATTATTTGGTTTCTTCTAAGAAATTTAAAAAAAATGTGTTAACATTTCCAAAAATGTGCATGTTGCCAAATATATTATTATTTTTGGATATGTTTCCTTTTCTTGTTCTGATATTTAAATATACAACATATGTTATGCATGAATTACATACTATTTGCTCAAGAAAATATCGTATTACCATTGAGAATTTTCCATATTATTACCATATGCCACCTAAAATTACCAGTTGTTCAAAATTGAGCGGGTACATATTTGCCAGTTCAATTTTAAAATCACTTTTTATGTCATATATCAGCTATATTTTTTTGTGAAGTTACTTGTGCATCAAATTTCACTTCAAATATCAATGTTTGTATCGGTTTGTTTTTTCATATAATTATATAGAAATTAAAGAACTATATAATTTTGGCTAAACACTTAGTCACGGCCACGACAAAAGTCTTGGCCGATCCCCTTTCTCCTTCTTCATGTGAGCATCCATGGAGAACGTTGAAAGTGCTAGTGATCGACTAGAGGGGGGGGGGTGAATAGGCGATTTTTATGAAAGTTTTCAAAACATGGAAGTTTCGAAGACAAATGATAGAAATAAACCTATTACCATGTAGCGGAAGGTAGACTATACTAAGCAGGCCATAGTCAAGTATTCAATGAAATGAAAGCACAAAGACTTATAGCAGCTAGGCAGTATAGATCAGGATGGAAGATAGTATGAAGCCAATCAGAACAAGCAGTCACACAGTGAAGACAAATAGATAATGCAAACAGGCAATGACTTCACAAGGACCAATCTGCAAATAAAGAGATGGGAAGGATAGAACCAGTGGCTCGTTGAAGACAATGATTTGTTGGACCAGTTCCAGTTACTGTGACAACTGTACGTCTGGTTAGGGAGGCTGAGGTTCAACTCAGAAGACCGCGTCTTCACCTTATTCAACCTTGAGCTAAGGACACCCAGTCCTCGCCCAATCACTTTGGTAAGTCTTCAAGGTAGACTTCCAAACCTTCACAGACTTCGTTCACCGGCGATCCACAATGACTCTTGGATGCTCAGAACGCGACGCCTAACCGGCTGGAGGATTCACAGTCCTCAAGTGTAATAAGTCTTCAGATCACACAGACAGGAAGACTTCAGTGATGCCTAACACTCTTTGGCTCTGGGTGTTTAGGGCTTTGTCCTCGCAAGGAATTCTCTCTCAAAGGCTTCGAGGTGAGTTGCTCTCAAATGACAAAAGCCGTACACTAACTCTGAGCAGCCAACCAATTTATGGTGTAGGGGTGGGCTATTTATAGCCACTAGGCAACCCGACCTGATTTGTCCAAAATGACCCTGGGTCACTAAGGAACTGACACGTGTTCCAACGGTCAGATTTCAAACACACACGGCAACTTTACTTGGGCTACAAGCAAAGTTGACTTATCCAGCTCTGGATAAGATTTGCTCTCATTGTCTTCGCTCGAAGACATAGGATTTTGGTTAAGCATCACTTCAGTCATTCTGACTGGTTCACTTGGACCCCACTTAACAGTACGGTGGTTCCTATGACTCAACGAATAAGAAAAGGAAACAACGAAACAACTAAGTCTTCACGCTCCATAGTCTTCACGGGATGTCTTCTCTTGTCATAGACTTCAATGTGAATGTCTTCACATACCACCTTTGTCTTCAATGTCTTCATACATTTTTAGGGGTCATCTCCGGTAGGAAAACCGAATCAATGAGGGACTTCTACCTGTGTTATTCTGCAATTCTCACAAACACATTAGTCCCTCAACCAGGTTTGTCGTCAATACTCCAAAACCAACTAGGGGTGGCACTAGATGCACTTACAATCTTCCCCTTTTTGGTGATTGATGACAAACTAGTTGAAGTTTTCAACGGGGATAAAAGTATGTGAAATTGTAAAGAATTTAAGTATTGTCTTCGTAAGTAGCAGGAAGGCTTCCCCTGAAGATGTGCATATAAGTATTTTTCTTTTGAATGCAAATGCACATGACAGGTTGTACTTGCGAAGCTCCTCTTCTACTTAAGAAGACAATTCATCATGCATGAAAGGATATATCGAAGATAATGACATGCATAATGAAGAATGCACGTCTGCAAAATGTCTTCGTGCGGAATTTATCGTCGCACATGCGGAATTTATCATCGCATCACATAGTGTCGAAAAGGTAGCAGACGACCATCAAGTTTAAGTGTTACAACTCAAAAATGAACCAAATGTATCAAAAGCGAGAGTTGTAAGCACTTGACAAAAGTATAGCAACCACCCATATGGACCCGCTTGAAGACTATCAACTCATATGCTTCTCCCCCTTTTGTCAGTAAGGACCAAAAAGGTTTGAAGACATAGAGCTTCTACTCGTTCCCATGAGGAGTAGGTGAAGCAGCAGGGTCGTCGTTGAGGTCTGGTGGTGCAGAAGAACTTGGTGCAGTGTCGACACGCGCTGAAGTTGGAGGAGGTGAAGTGGCATCATCTTGGCCATCGATGACTCTGGCATTCCTCGTTGCAGCTGAGGACGAATAGTCAGAGTCTTCAAGTGAGGGAGTCCGACGCAAGTGAGTATTCCTTGGAGGAGTTGAGTCAAACTTGAATCTTTCTGTGAAGCCATCGTCTTGCAGATCAGCTTCAGCACTAAGCAATGTTAAACTCTTCCAAGACCTCCGACATGTTTCATGTGTAACAAAGGCATTCTTGGTGGCAAGATTGCGAATGCGATTGACATCCACCAAGAGGCTTTGCATCTGACGCTTACGCCAGTTGTGATGCTTATCCTGTTTCTGATGTAGCGCGACAAGAAGCTCTCGGTCATTGAGAATACGAGATCACTTCCGAGGCCTTTGGGCAATGGTGCTTCCAGTGGCGTCAGTTTGAGCGCGAGGGGCACGTGTGTTACCAGCCAAGGGATAAACACAAGAGATTGCCTGAACTCCTTCAATGGGCTGGGTGAAGCTTTGATGATCAGCATTGTGAAGATAAATCGAATCCTTAGCAGGCTCTGGGTAAATAGCTTCAACAGACATATCAACCTCTGGCAAGAATACAAGATGATTGCGCGCAGATGGCTGATAGTTGAAGGCAGAGTGAAGCTTGATAAGACACATTACCCATGGAGCATAGAACTTCAGACCAAAAATGTCAGAGCCAGATGCAGCCAATTGCCCGATGAAGAAGTCTTGAGCATTGAAGTTGATGCCATTGAAGATATAGAAAACCAAAGTCTTTATTTCTCCTTCAAGCTTCGCTGCAGATGAATGTCCTTTGACATGCCATAGAGTTTTTCTGATGATATGGTAAATGGTGCGAGGCAGATATTCTAGGTCTTCAACAAAGAATTCAGATGGGTATTCAGTGTCGTGAGGCAAAGGCTTCATCATGCTCAGCATTTGGCTCATATTGGGTTCTGGCTTCTGAAAAATGCTCTCCAAAGCATTCTGGTGTTGTTGACAACCTGGTTCATAGTATTCACCAGGAGTGGGCAGGGCTATGAGCTCAATGATATCAAGAGCTTTGGCTTCATGATGGACATTGCCTGTCATCCACTCAAGGACCCAAGTCTTTGGATCCCTGTTGTAGCCTCGAATGTGAAGAGTTGCATAAAACTGTAATAGAAGCTCTTCATTCCATTGTTCCTTGTCCGTGACAAATTGCAGGAGTCCAGCATCTCTGAAGCAATCCAACGCTTCTTCTAGACATGGCAGGCCAGCTATAGCTTCAGTGTCGAGATGCATATGTGGAAATATGCGCCCTTGATTGTATAAGACACACGAATAGTAGCTGCGCTGCTGATAGCTCCAGAACCGATCCGATGAAATGCGAGGTTTGGAGTAAGGGTTCTTGGCGCTGTTGAAGAAGGTGTTATGTGCCACGAAGCCATTCACATTGAAGACCCCAGGTGAGGTTGCAGTGCCTGGGAATCTTGGAAGTCTTGGCTTGGGCTTCTAGATTTGAGGCCTGTGCTCGACATGATAGTCAAATTGTGAACCCGCAGCAGGTGGAGGAACCAGAATGGGCCATCGGACCATAACAGGCTGACCACGATCAAATGCCAGCTCAATAGTATGAGGTCTTGGAGGGGGTATAGGAGCATTGGCATTTTCGTTGACATGGGCTGCAAGTGGCACAATAGCTTCAGGAGGAATGATTACGTCTGGTGCAGCATTGGCTTCAGGCAGCGGATTTGCTTTAGGTGCTGCATTGGCTTCAGGTGCATTCACTTCTCGCACCACATTGGCTTCAGGCGCCACATTAGCTTCTGCCAGGACAACGTCATTGGCTTCTGTGTTGATGTTGGTGGCCGCCTCAATATTGGTAACCTCCACTTCAGGAGCTGGAGGGTCGGACACGTTCTCCTCGAGAACAACTTCAGGGTTGGACGGGGGTGTAGCAACTCTTTCTTCATCACGTGGTTCTACTTCTTCATCGGCTGATGCACCCGGAATATCTTCAGCCGTTTTGGCTTCAGACTCAGAGACGTTCACAGTTGGAGTGGCTTCTGAGAACACTTGACGTGCAACAGATTGATGATGCACTTCTCCTTCTGGAACGCTTGGAAGAGTGACTTGAGGCCTTGGTCCTTTGCGAATCCTGCGTAACGCAGACGATGCCTGTGTAGATGGAGTTGTATGGGCCTCAAAGTCATCGTCATCTTGCACTTGTGAGGTGACTTGTGGTTGGGGAGTACTTGGGGTGTCTTGTTGTTGTGGGTGATCAGCCCACGATGCATCCTGAGCAGTTGGCGTCAGAGGACGACCAATGCTGATGAGCTCGTTGTGCGTGAGCACAGGCGATGATACCAAATTGTGCTCGATCTGAGGAAGGACTTCATCATCTTCAACATTGTCATGAGGACCAATGTCTTCAGCTGCGGTGGGGTCAACAGCTGGATTGTCTTCAGCTTCAGGAGCCTCTGTGGAAGCAGGCTCATGAACTATCAACTGGCGCTCTCGATGTTCAGACACAGGACGAGCCACTGAGATTGGCTCGACAACAAGGGGCTCTGTGGGAGCAGCCCGGTCTCTCTTCTTTGTTTTCCTTTTCTTGGTTGGGGGAGCATAATCAGTGGTGGCTTTGGTCTTGCGCTTTCTAGCTTCGGCTTCAGCTGCTCTATTTTTCTTGAATTCTGAAGCCACTGTGAGGACCTTAGGCTTCGAGCCTGTCATACTGGCTGGGAAGACAATGCGAGGTTCTTCCTGCCTTGATGCTTCTGGTTCAGCCACAACTGGCTTCTTCTTCTTCTTGGCAGCCATTCTGGGGTCAATGCCTGGTCTCCCCAAAGCCTTGCGCTTTTCAGCTTCATTGTAGCCTTGAACACATTTGGCAGCAAGATTCTTCATGCGCTCATGAGAACCTTTTGCTTCTTCTCGTTTCTTTTGGAATGCTTCCTTGAGGTCATGCATCATGACCTTGAAGTTTTGAATGTATTCAACATTGAGCTTGGCCATGTGCTTCTTGAACTGAGCCTTTTCATAATCGATCTTATGCTTCAGCTCAACAATTTTCTGAGCTAGAGCCAGCTCAGGAGCAATGGCTCCATGGAAGGAGACGCTGAGGCCAATTGGAAGTTGAAGATCATCAAAGCTGACATCTGGGCTATCAAACCACTCATCAATAAACTTGTTTAAGATTTCCACATCAAAGAGAGGAAGATCATTGAAGATTTCCGCCTCTTGCTTGCTCTTTATCAATTGCTCAAGAGCATCATCACCAATATCGTCATCGCTAGACAGATCAATGGCGTCATTCTCGTTTCTCAAGACAGCAGCAGGGGTCAGTGCTTGACCAGTGGGTTTCATGGGCTTTTTCAACTTGGCAGACTTGGAGATGCGTGAGCGATCTTCAGACTGCACACTGGCTTCAGGAGGTGCAGTGGCCAGAGGCTTTGCCCGTGAGACCTTTGGTGCAGATGATGGCTTTGAAGCCTTTGGTACTGAAGAGGGCTTTGAAGCCTTGGGTTTCATTTGCTTCACAGGCTTTGGTGGTGCAGGCGCTTCGTCAGAATCAGCGTCGTCTGCAGGTTGATCCACGTCTGCCCCTTGAACCTTTATGTGAGTGATGAGACCTTCTAAGTTGTAGAAGGGCCCAACCAGATTGGATTCAGCTTCGCGTGTGCCATCAGCACGTGGCGCAGAGGGGCCTGGGTTGAAGTCTAATCCCAAAGACTTCTTGTTTTCCTTGGTCGAGTTCTTTGCAAACTAATAGTTGCGCTTGAAGAGATTATCTTCTCGACACCATAACAGAGAGGATTGGTTAGCATTAACAGGCTGAGGTCCACGAATCATGCAGGGGTAGAAGCCTTGAGCAATAGCTTCGGACTTTGACTTGGGCTGAAGACCTTTGTATATTATATCTCCCCAGGGGCCCTTGATGGCACTCTTCTCAGCATATTCGTCAGTGACGAATCTGTACTTGAACCATTCCTCTGCCCAATGTCTTCGAATCCATTGGATTCGGTTCTTGCGTTCTCCATAGGTCTCTTCTGGATCTGACTTGTATAGATGATAGAGATCCGGTGGCAGGTCCTTAGCAGTGTTTCCATGGCGCTGTCTGCCGCCCTTCCTGACTGATTTTTCTATTGCCATGAAGTTTAGACTGAAAGGCTTCAACACTGTCAAAGTCTTTCGTCTACTGGTCAGACAAGAACTGGCTTCAGGAGAATTTATATGATGCTATAAGAACTCTGCAAATGAATGCAGACTATGAGAACCAAGGGATTCTCCCATGGACATGTACCTGTGACAGCATTAGAGGTGCGAGGGAAGGGGAAGAGGTCATATGCATTCTCAGAAGATTTTGAAGATAAATCAGTTTAAAAGACATTGACCTCATAGTGCGAAGACATTCACTCATATGTAGAGAGTTGGTTCCAGATTTGTACGAATCCACAAATAAGTACAAGTGAGGAATCTAACTACTTTGCGAAGCATAAGTGAACATACTAGGTATGCTATGAGATGCAGAATGAGATAGATCCAACTTGTGGGAACAGAAACCATTTGTGGTTGAAAAGGATGAATCTATCATATCAAAAAGACTATAAAAGGAGGTTTTATTTACCACACGAGGAACTGCTAGACAGAGTGGGAGAGGAGGCCAAGCAGTTCGATCTTCCGTGCCCTAACTTGGTGATGGAGGACACCTACAGCGACGACGGAGTGTCCACGATCGGCGTGAGGACGGCGTCGGTGAGGTCGCGGCAGCTAAGCGCTTCGTCGCCGGCATCGTCGAGGGCTAGCGGTGGCACTAGGGTTTGTGCGAGAGTGGAAGAAGAGATAATGACTAGGGTGAGGCGTGTATTTATAGAGACAGGGACGACACAACGTTATTATGCAGGTGCCCCTGGCGGTTCACATCTGAAGGACACGTGGCGATCATGTAACACATTGGAGGTTGTTCCACGTTCCCGCACACGCTTGGATTGTCGGGTGGTCGTTCCCACTTCTCCGGGTTTCAGGTAAAAAGGATTGAGCATTGAAAACAGATTAATGTTTGTCTCTGTGTCTCCTGCTGACAAGGACTCAGCGAAGACATTCGACAGTTTCAATAGAATGCATATGATTTGGATAGATAGACTTGAGACGGGAGCATAGAAAGGCTAGAGTCCGATCACATTCACTTAGTTCAAAAGATTCAACGTGAAGACATAGCTATAAGTGAATGCTGTAGAGGACAGAAACCAAATCAGTACATTTGAAGATAAACACGAGGCCATGTTAACATTGAAGACAAACAAAATGTGAAGACTTGCAAATGTAACGCCATGAGAAAAACACTTCTAAATGAAGAATTTGGTGGTGGTGTTACCCACCGTATAGGAAGTATTAGACCCAGACACGGCGCACAATTATCGTGGCGCTCCGAAGTCAAATTCCACGTTAATGTATTCACACTCAGAATGTAAGTCTTCATTGATTGAAGATATACTTTACTTTATGTGTTTCACATCTAAGTCATCAACATGCATAAGTATTAGGATGTGTGCCTGATCACAGGACATTTGAGGATTCCAAGATATTTAGTGCTACGTCTTGAGCTTGCGTTGGTTTTCCCTGAAGAGGAAGGGATGATGCAGCAGAGTAGCGTAAGTATTTCCCTCAGTTTTTGAGAACCAAGGTATCAATCCAGTAGGAGGCCACACTCAAGTCCCTCGTACCTGCACAAAACGATAGCTACTCGCAACCAACGCGATTAGGGGTTGTCAATCCCTTCATGGTTACTTACGAGAGTGAGATCTGATAGATATAATATTTTTGGTATTTTTGGTATAAAGATGCAAAGTAAAAAGTAAAGGCAAAGTAAAAAGCAAAGCAAGATTAAAGTGATGGAAATTGATATGATGAGAATAGACCCGGGGGCCATAGGTTTCACTAGTGGCTTCTCTCAAGAGCATACGTATTCTATGGTGGGTGAACAAATTACTGTTGAGCAAAAATTGAGCATAATTATGAGAATATCTAGGCATGATCATGTATATAGGCATCACGTCCGTGACAAGTAGACCGAAACGATTCTGCATCTACTACTATTACTCCACTCATCGACCGCTATCCAGCATGCATCTAGAGTATTAAGTTAAAAATAGAGTAACGCCTTAAGCAAGATGACATGATGTAGAGAGATAAATTCATGCAATATGAAATAAACCCCATCTTGTTATCCTCGATGGCAACGATGCAATACGTGCCTTGCTGCCCCTTCTGTCACTGGGAAAGGACACCGCAAGATCGAACCCAAAGCTAAGCACTTCTCCCATGGCAAGAACTACCAATCTAGTTGGCCAAACCAAACGGATAATTCGAAGAGACTTGCAAAGATAACCAATCATACATAAAAGAATTCAGAGAAGATTCAAATATTATTCATAGATAGACTTGATCATAAACCCACAATTCATCGGTCTCAACAAACACACCGCAAAAAGAAGATTACATCGAATAGATCTCCACAAGAGAGGGGGAGAACTTTGTATTGAGATTCAAAGAGAGAGAAGAAGCCATCTAGCTACTAACTATGGACCCGAAGGTCTGAGGTAAACTACTCACACTTCATCGAAGAGGCTATGATGATGTAGAAGCCCTCCGTGATGACGGCCCTCTTCCGGCGGAGCTCCGGAACAGGCCCCAAGATGGGATCTCGTGGATACAGAAAGTTGCGGCGGTGGAATTAGGTTTTTGGCTCCTGTTCTGATCGTTTGGGGGTACGTGTGTATATATAGGAGGAAGAAGTACGTCGGTGGAGCACCGAGGGGCCCACGAGGCAGGGGGCACGCCCTAGGGGGGCCCACCCTCGTGACCGCCTCTTTTGTTCCTTGGAGTAGGGTCCAAGTCTCCTGGATCACGTTCGGTGAGAAAATCACGTTTCCGAAGATTTTATTCCGTTTGGACTCCATTTGATATTCCGTTTCTTCGAAACACTGAAATAGGCAAAAAAAACAGCAATTCTGGGTTGGGCCTCCGGTTAATAGGTTAGTCTCAAAAATAATATAAAAGTGGAAAATAAAGCCCAATATAGTCCAAAACAGTAGATAATATAGCATGGAGCAATAAAAAATTATAGATACGTTGGAGACGTATCAGGCATCCCCAAGCTTAATTCCTGCTCGTCCTCGAGTAGGTAAATGATAAAAAGAGAATTTTTGATGTGGAGTGCTACTTGTCATAATTTCAATGCAAATCTTCTTAATTGTGGTATGAATATTCAGATTCGAAAGATTCAAGACAAAAATTCATATTGACATAAAAATAATAATACTTCAAGCATACTAACAAAGCAATTATGTCTTCTCAAAATAATATGGCCAAAGAAAGTTATCCCTACAAAATCATATAGTCTGGCTATGCTCTATCTTCACCCCACAAAGTATTTAAATCATGCACAACCCCGATGACAAGCCAAACAATTGTTTCATACTCTAACTTTTTCAAAACTTTTTCAATATTCACGCAATACATGAGCGTGAGCCATGGATATAGCACTATAGGTGGAATAGAATGGTGGTTGTGGAGAAGAAAAAAAAGGAGGGGAAGATAGTCTCACATCAACTAGGCGTATCAACGGGCTATGAAGATGCCCATCAATAGATATCAATGTGAGTGAGTAGGGATTGCCATGCAACAGATGCACTAGAGTTATAAGTATATGAAAGGTCAAAAAGAAACTAAGTGGGTGTGCATCCAACTTGCTCGCTCATGAAGACCTAGGGCAATTTGAGGAAGCCCATCATTGAAATATACAAGCCAAGTTCTATAATGTAAAATTCCCACTAGTATATGAAAGTGATAACATGGGAGACTCTCTACTATGAAGATCATGGTGCTACTTTGAAGCACAAGTGTGGTAAGAGGATAGTAACATTGTCCCTTCTCTCTTTTTCTCTCATTTTTTTATTTGGCCCTTTTCTCCCTTTTTTATGGCCTCTTTTTATTTGGGCTTCGGCCTCTTTTATTTATTTTTCGTCCGGAGTCTCATCCCGACTTATGGGGGAATCATAGTGTCAATCATCTTTTCCTCACTAGGACAATGCTCTAATAATGATGATCATCACACTTTTATTTTTCTTACAACTCAACAATTACAACTCGATACTTAGAAAAAATATGACTCTATATGAATGCATCCGGCGGTGTACCGGGATATGCAATATGACAATGATGAATGTGTCATGATGAACTAGATGGTGGAAAGTTGCATGGCAATATATCTCGGAATGGCTATGGAAATGCCATAATAGGTAGGTATGGTGGCTGTTTTGAGGAAGGTATATGGTAGGTGTATGATACCGGCGAAAGGTGCGCGGTATTAGAGAGGCTAGCAAAGGTGGAAGGGTGAGAGTGCGTATGATCCATGGACTCAACATTAGTCATAAAGAACTCATATACTTATTGCAAAAATCTAGAAGTTATCAAAGCAAAGTATTACGCGCATGCTCCTAGGGGAATAGATTGGTAGAAAAAGACCATCGCTCTTCCCCGACCGCCACTCATAAGGAAGACAATCAATAAATAAATCATGCTCCGACTTCATCACATAACGGTTCACCATACGTGCATGCTACAAGAATCACAAACTCTAACACAAGTATTCTTTAAATTCACAACTACTCAACTAGCATGACTTTAATATTATCATCTCCATATCTCAAAACAATTATCAAGCTTCAATCTTTTCTTAGTATTCAACACACTCAAAAGAAAGTTTCACAAATCTTGAATACCAAGCATATTATTATTAAGCAAATTATCATGCTATTAAGAGACTCTCAAAATAATTTAAGTGAAGCATGAGAGATCAATAGTTTCTTTAAAACAAATCCACCACCGTGCTCTAAAAGATCTAAGTGAAGCACATAGAGCAAAATTACAACGCTCAAAAGATATAAGTGAAGCACATAGAGCAAAATTACTTAGCTCAAAAGATATAAGTGAAGCACATAGAGTAAAACTACTTAGCTCAAAAGATATAAGTGAAGCACATAGAGTATTGTATCAAATTTTAATTCATGTATGGCTCTCTCAAAAGGTGTGTACAGCAAGGATGATTGTGGCATACTAAGACACAAACATACAAATAATACAAGACGCTCCAAGCAAAACACATATCATGTTGGTGAATAAAAATAGAGCTCCAAGTAAATTACCGATGGAAATGGACGAAAGAGGGCATGCCTTCCGGGGCATCCCCAAGCTTTGACTTTTTGGTGTCCTTGGATTATCTTGGGGGTGCCATGGGCATCCCCAAGCTTAGGCTCTTGCCACTCCTTGTTCCATGATCCATCAAAAGAATTCACCCAAAACTTGAAAACTTCACAACACAAAACTCAAAATAGAAAACTCGTGAGCTCCGTTAGCGAAAGAAAACAAAAGACCACTTCAAGGTACTGTAATGAACTCATTATTTATTTATATTGGTGTTAAACCTACTGTATTCCAACTTCTCTATGGATTATAAACTATTTTACTAACCATAGATTCATCAAAATAAGCAAACAACACACGAAAAACAGAATCTGTCAAAAACAGAACAGTCTGTAGTAATCTGTAGCTAGCGCAAGATCTGGAACCCCAAAAATTCTAAAATAAATTGCTGGACGTGAGGAATTTATCTATTAATCATCTGAAAAAAGAATTAACTAAATACCACTCTTCAAATAAAAATGACAGCAGTTCTCGTGAGCGCTAAAGTTTCTGTTTTTTACAGCAAGTTCAACAAGACTTTTCCCAAGTCTTCCCAACGGTTCTACTTGGCACAGACACTAATTAAACACAAAAACACAACCAAAACAGAGGATAAATAATTTATTTATTACTAAGCAGGAGCAAAAATCAAGGAATAAAAATAAAATTGGGTTGCCTCCCAACAAGCGCTATCGTTTAACGCCCCTAGCTAGGCATAAAAGCGAGGATAGATCTAGGTATTGCCATCTTTGGTTTTGGAGAAAAAGAGAGCAAACTTGTTATCTATGGAATTAATCTTTCTATTTTGACAGAGCACATGTCCATTAATGGTTGAAGAAAGATTAAAAATGTTGCGGAAATTGGCATCTAGGCTAGCTTTTATCTCTTTAATAAATTCGTTTTGGTAAGAAAGCAAGAGAGATGTAATTTCACTTTTCTCATTAATGGGGTGCCCAAATATAGTTTTCATCCTCTCATAGGTATCTATGGGGTCCCCTTCAAGAAAACCCCCCTCGAAAATAGAATCTAAGACTTGTTTGAACGAAGCGGGTAGCCCAACATAAAGGTTTTTAAGTAAACCTCAATTTGATATTGGGGTACATATCTAGCCCGGATCCTTAACAGCCTATCCCAAGCATCTTTCAAAGATTCATCAAGTAAATAACGAAAAATTCCAGAATCATCTTCATCCAAATTACTAAGGTTCTCATTGATAACTTTGGCAAGTTGTTCTATAGCATTCCGATTTATGAGTTTAGATAAGATAGCAGGATTGTCTAAAGGACTAGAACTTGGGAGAGAACCCCCAACTCTTTTTGGTTCTGACATGGCGAGGGAAAAGAGGCAAACAGAAAAAAGAGAGGGAGTATAGAGAGAGAGAGGGTAAATAAAACGGCAAGGGTGAAGTGGGGGAGAGGAAAACGAGAGGCAAATGGCAAATAATGTAATGCGAGAGATAGGGATTGTGATGGGTACTTGGTATGTTGACTTTTTGCGTAGACTCCCCGGCAACGGCGCCAGAAATCCTTCTTGCTACGTCTTGAGCTTGCGTTGGTTTTCCCCGAAGAGGAAGGGATGATGCAGCAAAGTAGCGTAAGTATTTCCCTCAGTTTTTGAGAACCAAGGTATCAATCCAGTAGGAGGCCACGCTCAAGTCCCTCGTACCTGCACAAAACGATAGCTACTCGCAACCAACGCGATTAGGGGTTGTCAATCCCTTCACGGTCACTTACGAGAGTGAGATCTGATAGATATAATATTTTTGGTATTTTTGGTATAAAGATGCAAAGTAAAAAGTAAAGGCAAAGTAAAAAAGCAAAGCAAGATTAAAGTGATGGAGATTGATATGATGAGAATAGACCCGGGGGCCATAGGTTTCACTAGTGGCTTCTCTCAAGAGCATAAGTATTCTACGGTGGGTGAACAAATTACTGTTGAGCAATTGACAGAATTGAGCATAGTTATGAGAATATCTAGGCATGATCATGTATATAGGCATCACGTCCGTGACAAGTAGACCGAAACGATTCTGCATCTACTACTATTACTCCACTCATCGACCGCTATCCAGCATGCATCTAGAGTATTAAGTTAAAAACAGAGTAACGCCTTAAGCAAGATGACATGATGTAGAGAGATAAATTCATGCAATATGAAATAAACCCCATCTTGTTATCCTCGATGGCAACGATGCAATACGTGCCTTGCTGCCCCTTCTGTCACTGGGAAAGGACACCGCAAGATCGAACCCAAAGCTAAGCACTTCTCCCATGGCAAGAACTACCAATCTAGTTGGCCAAACCAAACGGATAATTCGAAGAGACTTGCAAAGATAACCAATCATACATAAAAGAATTCAGAGAAGATTCAAATATTATTCATAGATAGACTTGATCATAAACCCACAATTCATCGGTCTCAACAAACACACCGCAAAAAGAAGATTACATCGAATAGATCTCCACAAGAGAGGGGGAGAACTTTGTATTGAGATTCAAAGAGAGAGAAGAAGCCATCTAGCTACTAACTATGGATCCGAAGGTCTGAGGTAAACTACTCACACTTCATCGGAGAGGCTATGATGATGTTGAAGCCCTCCGTGATGACGGACCTCTTCCGGCGGAGCTTTGGAACAGGCCCCAAGATGGGATCTCGTGGATACAGAAAGTTGCGGCGGTGGAATTAGGTTTTTGGCTCCTGTTCTGATCGTTTGGGGGTACATGTGTATATATAGGAGGAAGAAGTACGTCGGTGGAGCACCGAGGGGCCCACGAGGCAGGGGCACGCCCTAGGGGGGACCCACCCTCGTGACTGCCTCTTTTGTTCCTTGGAGTAGGGTCCAAGTCTCCTGGATCACGTTCGGTGAGAAAATCATGTTTCCAAAGATTTTATTCCGTTTGGACTCCGTTTGATATTCCGTTTCTTCGAAACACTAAAATAGGCAAAAAAACAGCAATTCTGGGCTGGGCCTCCGGTTAATAGGTTAGTCCCAAAAATAATATAAAAGTGGAAAATAAAGCCCAATATAGTCCAAAACAGTAGTTAATATAGCATGGAGCAATCAAAATTATAGATACGTTGGAGACGTATCATTTAACTTACACCGTAACTTGCAAAACCTTTTCTCATCCAAGGGCTTTGTGAAGATATCTGCCAGTTGCTCTTCAGTGTTGACGTGTATGATATCAATATCTTCCTTTATGACATGATCTCTGAGAAAGTGATGACGAATTTCAATGTGCTTTGTCTTCGAGTGCTGAACTGGGTTGTTAGCAATCTTGATGGCGCTTTCGTTGTCGCAGCAGAGTGGCACTTGCTTCAGATGAATGCCATAGTCTTTGTGTGTTTGCTTCATCCGAAGCTGAGCGCAGCAAGATCCAGCAGCAATGTATTCAGATTCAGTAGTGGAGAGAGATACACAGTTCTGCTTCTTTGAAGACCAACATACAAGTGATCATCCCAGAAAGTGACATGTGCCTGATGTAGACTTGCGATCCACCTTGTCACCAGCATAATCAGCATCTGAGAATCCAACTAGATCAAACTCTGATCCCTTTGGATACCATAATCCTAGTGTTGGGGTGTGAGCCAAATATCGAAGAATTCGCTTCACAGCTAAGTGATGCGATTCCTTTGGTGCCGCTTGGAATCGGGCACACATGCAAACACTAAGCATGATATCTGGCCTAGATGCACATAAATAAAGCAAAGAACCAATCATGGAGCGGTATACCTTTTGATCGAACTCTTTACCATTGTCGTCGGGACCCAGATGGTGTTTAGCTGGCATTGGCGTCGTGTAACCTTTGCGGTCTTGCATTCCAAACTTCTTTAGGCAATCTTTGAGGTATTTCTCTTGAGATATGAAGATGCCGTTGCGTTGCTATCATATTTGAAGACCAAGGAAGAACTTGAACTCACCCATCATGGACATCTGATATTGCTCTTGCATCATGTATCCAAACTCATTACTGTATTTCTGATTAGTGCAACCGAAGATAATGTCATCCACATATATTTGGCACACAAACAGTTCACCATCATATGTCTTCGTGAAGAGCATGGGATCTAGGGAACCAGGTTTGAAGCCTTTGCTCTTCATGAAGTCCTTGAGTGTGTCATACCAAGCACGAGGGGCTTTTTTGAGGCCATACAGTGCCTTGTTGAGCTTATACACCATGTCAGGATGTGTTGGATCTTCAAAGCCAGGCGATTGTGCAACATACACTTCTTCAATCTTGCCATTGAGAAAAGCGCTCTTCACATCCATTTGATACAGAAGAATGTTATGATGATTTGCATAGGCCAGCAGTATGCGTATAGCTTCAAGCCTAGCCACATGAGCAAATGTTTCATCGAAGTCAATTCCTTCAACTTGAGTGTATCCTTGAGCAACGAGACGAGCTTTGTTTCTGACAACTTGACCATGCTCATCTTGCTTGTTGCGATATATCCATTTAGTGCCTATGATATTGTGCTTACGAGGATCAGGACGCTTGACCAGTTCCCATACATTATTCAGCTCAAATGGTTGAAGCTCTTCTTGCATAGCTTGAATCCATTCAGGTTCCATGAAGGCTTCATCAACTTTCTTGGGTTCAGATATTGGGACGAATGCGAAGTGCCCACAGAAATTTGCTAGTTGTGTTGCCCTTGAACGAGTGAGTGGACCAGGTGCATTGATGCTATCAATTATTTTCTCAATCTGTACTTCATTGGCGACACGAGGATGAACAGGACAAAGATTTTGCTCTTGTTGATCATTGTCATCGTTAGAAGGATTGTCTTCAGGCTGAGCATTGTCTTCAGGTTGATCAGGTGCAGAGATGACGAGTTCCTCTTCGGGCTGTGCTTTAGACGGTATGATTTCTCTAGTTCCCATAAGCTTGATGGATTCACTGGATGGAACTTCATCTAGCACATTTGATAGGTGCTCTCTTTGCGAGCCGTTAGTCTCATCGAACCGCACATCCACAATTTCAACCACTTTATAGTGAAAGAGGTTGAAGACTCTGTAGGAGTGCGAATCCTTTCCGTATCCAAGCATAAAACCTTCATGTGCTTTCAGTGCAAATTTTGAAGTGTGATGTAGATCCTTGATCCAGCACCTGGCACCAAATACTCTTAAGTAACTGACATTTGGCTTCTTACCAGTGAGGAGCTCATAGGATGTTTTGTTCAGAAGCTTGTGAAGATAAACACGGTTGATGATATGGCATGCAGTATCAATGGCTTCAGGCCAGAACTTTCTTGGAGTCTTGTATTCATCGAGCATCGTCCGGGCCATCTCAATGAGTGTTCTGTTCTTGCGTTCCACGATGCCATTCTGCTGCGGCGTGTACGGAGCTGAGAACTCATGAGTGATGCCCAAAGTATCAAGATAAGTCTCGAGGCCGGTGTTCTTGAATTCAGTGCCATTGTCATTTCTGATGTGATTGATCTTGACGCCATAGTTGTTCATGGCTCGATTGGTGAAGCGTCTGAAGACATCCTGCACTTTAGTCTTGTAGAGGATTATATGCACCCATGTATATCTTGAATAATCATCAACAACTAGCAGTGTGACCCGCGCATTTGCGTGGCTAGATGCCAAGATGTAGTGCACATAATTGTTCTATTGATATTATGGTTAAGTATGTTTCCCATGCTGAAGTATTTTTTAAAATATGGCTAAAACATGTATTTGTGTGCACGCGCGTAGAAACTTGAATATCGTTTGTTAGAAATATTCCATTAAAAGTTTGTTAGGTTCTTGCAAAGGGGAACCAATAAAAGACTTATAGCATTTGTCCATGTCGGTTCCTTGTGTAAAACCATGAATATTTTGCACTTTGATTGTCTATTTCTTCCTCATATATTCGTCCTGGACTATTTGTATCTATCTTCCTCATAATATATTTTAGAGATTTCTTGCCTGCTTGTATTGGAGGGTGTTTTGCGAGCAGTACAATGTCATGGGCAATGCCATCAGATGATTCAACGGAAGGTATTTTTTCTATTTTTATATGTCCATTGATTATCGATCGAAGTCTAAGAAATTGCCAACATATTTTATTGTTCTTTTCAAAACAATCAATCAAGTCTCTCATTTCTCTACTATGGTGCCATTCTATCTTCTTGTGTCTCTTCTTATTTTGATATTTTTTGCATTTGGATATTCCGTTGACGTGTCCATTTTATCAACTTTCCTAGAAGCAGTCTAATAGAATATGATGGACTCCTAATATATAACTGCGTATATACTTTTGTGAACATTACCAAATGGTGCAACATGATTCACCATGCTTTTTTAGCTTCCTGATATTGAAATAAATGTCTACCATCAAACTATATTGAATGTAGTGAATGTAAAAGCGTTGTGTCCAAGACAAACAAAACAGGTCTCACCCAACCATCAATCAAACATTTGGTTTTACTTTGGTGGCGGTATAGTGTATGCTTCTCACACTTAGTTATTTAATATATACATATGAGTCGTGGCGATGGGACATGCGAGTGTCCTAGCAAATAGGTGATCATTCATATCCAGCATGGAGCGGATACATTTGATCTGTGAATGCTCACTTCTAATATTTAGGCAAAACTGATTTCTAAATAATTTGATGTGTGTACCTACGTTACCTTATCCGCTTGTTTGGCTTCTTGCCCTGCCGAAGCTAAGCAGATCCATAGAGGTGAAACATATAGGGAGTTGGAGACCTGATATTCTTGCTATTACGTATACTATGTACTTTGTGGTGAGTGCGCTATTTTCCACCCGGGCTCCAAGGAGCCTAAATTTTTTAAATGTAAGAAGATAATCATGCTTGCAGGACTTAGAACATTTCAGAAACAATATCACAGTGTACATGTATATATGTTGTACATATATGTAGAGATTTATCATGCATATTTTTTGCTTGTGAGGTAAATACATAAATGCGGATCCAGAAACAGTTATTTTCTTCATTAAAATTTTAATGGAATATAGTGAGCATCGTATGTATTTATAATTAAAAAGAAAATTTGAAGTTTTTTATAACTGAGCTACTGATTGATTTGAGATTTTCGGCCGCGTGGTACAGTAAAGCATCAAGCTGCAGATTTGAATCATATATAGTTTGTGTACATGTTTCCGGTAGTAGCTCTCTCTCTCTCTCTCTCTCTCCATCGGTCGTATGTATTTATAATTAAAAAGAAAATTTGAAGTTTTTTATAACTGAGCTACTGATTGATTTGAGATTTTCGGCCGCGTGGTACAGTAAAGCATCAAGCTGCAGATTTGAATCATATATAGTTTGTGTACATGTTTCCGGTAGTAGATCTCTCTCTTTCTCTCTCTCTTCATCGGAAAGTTTGACGCACAGTTTCTCCAATATTAAATAACTGAATCGATTTAGTACCATAATATTTTGTTGACGTGATTAGTGAGGTGGAGTATCAATATACCAATTAAATATGTAGGAGATCAAATAGTTGGATATGGAGTTTCCCAAAAAAAAGGAAATAAGCTTCCGGCAAGCTTGTTGCTGCTGATTGTACAGATCAATGTAATCATTCCCTTAAAACCGATGGCTTTTGATTGGCTATCAATCCAGCAGTGCATAAGCGGGAGTCCCTGAAATTGTTGGCTTTGTGCTCAGCCGATGCAATCGACGATGTCCCATTGTACCATAATGATGCACACAAAAAGAGACGATGGTGTCGTGTATTGTTTGCCCTGTTTTATCTGGGTGAAGCACTACGTTTGGTTTGGTATGCATCATATATGTACGTTTGCATGAGGAGTCCATATTTTACAAGATGGAGGCATCGTATATCCGAGTGAAATCTGCCTTTTCTATTTAGAGTCCGATTTTTTCTAGTAATATTTTTTCTAGTACATGATCATGGTTATACGTGTTTTATAGTCTAGTCTGGACGTTGCTAGTATTTTTTTTCTGTCCAGTACGTGATCATGCCTATCCGTATACGCGTGGCTATGGAAGTTGTTTTTTCCTCTTATAAGAGAATCCAATTCAGAATTGATTAGTTGTCCGTGTACTACGTGATGTTGGCTTTTCAAACTTTATTAGTTGTCCTTCTTCTCCTATACGTGATTCTTTTTTTTTTTTGCACTGTTTCCATCATAGGTACTTGCACGTGACAGATTTAACATGTGCAAAATAGTGGGTGTCCAGAATATTTTTATGTAACGTAATTTCGTTAAATCTCAGCCGTATATATTACTAATCAACGATGTATATTATTTTAGCTAATGTGGAAGAACGTGGTGTCTTATTTGGCTTCTCTCTTAATTATATAATAGACGACGAAGCCATAGAGACAAGCAGTAGTGGTAAGAGTTGAGTAGTGAGTGGGACTGAAGAGGTCCATGTGTAGCAGTTCGAAGGGTTGAGTCGTTGTCATGATTGTCTCCGAGGGATGCTTGGCCCTCGTCATCTTTCCAGCTTCGCAGGCACCGCATAAGTGATCCTTCTTGAACTTGACGCCCTCGATGCCTATGATATGCTTCTTCTTTGCAAGAGTGTACAAGTTCCTCATGCCAGCATGCCCTAGCCTCCGATGCTAGAGCCAACATTCTGAAGCTTTTGCAAGAAGACATACGGCAAGCTATGGTCCTGTTGAGAAATCTACCATGTACAAATCATCTTTCCGATACCCTTCAAAGACTAGAGACTTGTCAGATTCCATTAGAACAAGGCAACGATATTTTCCAAACATCACAATCATGTTTAAATCGCAAAGCATTGAGACATACATTAAGTTGAAACCAAGGGATTCAACAAGCATCACTTTATCCATGTGTTGATCCCTTGAGATTGCAACTCTACCTAGACCCAATACCTTGCTTTTACCAGTATCAGCAAATGTGATGTGACTCTTGTCAGATGGACGTAAGGTTGAGTCCATGAGAAGACTTCGCTTGCCAGTCATGTGATTAGTACATCCACTATCAATAATCCATTCTGAAGCAGTTGGTGTCATACCCTACAGTGCAGTTAGGGGGATAGGCTCCACGAAGAGAATTGTGAAGCATAAACATTTGACGAGCAAGTGGGTTATGAAAGCTTAGATCGAGGTTAGGACTGATAGGGCAAGTAGCAAGCGACTCAGGAACAAAATACATAATAAGACCATTTGGGCATTTGATCTTGCGCCCTACAAGATGTTTAAGGTCCCCAGCAATAGCTTCAGACGCATTTGATTTTTGGCTGGAGACCCTTCACTGCAAAGAAGTTAAGCTTTCTTAGCCACCCACATCTTCAAGGGTGGCTTCGAAGCCATGAGTCTAAGTGCAGCATCTGAGAACTTTGGCTTTGGAGCCCTAGCAAATAGTCTTGCAGGTGGACAATAGTAGTCATAAGAATAAGCAGAGTAGTTCTTGGTCTTATGAACATGGCGGTTTGATGAAACGCGCTCATATTCATAGGCCTGAGTATGGTTTCCCTACAAAACATTTGCGTTAGTGCGACTCAGGTGAGTCCTCTGTCTATATGAAGCCTTTGGACCATATGAAGCCTGTGGTCTGGGGTTTGTCTTCTTCACTTGTGGTGTCATGACGACATACACAGGAAGATTTTCCAGACACTTTTTCGGCACCAGGACTTTCTTCATAGGTGGCCCATACCTGCAGTTAGTACCAATATACCTGGCAAACACTTCACCATTCCGATTCTTAAACAGTTTATGGTTTGCATCAAAGGATTCATCAATAACAATGGGATTAGCACAAGTGAAGCCAGATAGGGTGGATGGATCCACTGAAGGTTCCTTTGCAGCAACCCATGTGGTTTTGGGGTACTACTCAGGTTTCCAGTAAGAGCCATCAGCATTCATTTTCCTTTCGAACCCAACACCCTCTTTCCTAGGGTTTCGGTTTAGGATTTGCCTTTTGAGGACATCACATAGTGTCTGATGCCCTTTGAGACTTTTGTACATCCCTGTTTCAAGCAATGTCTTCAACCTAGCATTTTCATCAGCAATAGCAGTGGCATCCTCAGCAGAGGAGTTAGTTACCACATCAACAATTGAAGATATTGCAATAGTAGCAACAGTAGAACATCCAGCAACGGAAGTAGCGTTGTCACGCTCAATGCATTTAAGACATGGTGGTTCAAATCCTTCCTGAGCGGAACCGATCTGTTTGGTGCGAAGTGACTCATTTTCCTTTTGAAGGTCTTCATGAGCCGCTCTCAATTTCTCAAGATCTTGCTTCCTTTGAAGATAATCATAGGAAAGCTTTTCATGAGTTGTTGAGAGCGTTTCATGACGACTTTCAAGTTCCTCGTACTTAACATGAAGATTTTTTATGTCTTCAATTAAGGACTGAGATCGAGTCATTTCAGCGTCTAACAGGTCATCACTTTTGTCTAACAATTTTTAAATTTGTTCCATAGCTTTCTGTTGTTCATTTGTAATTTTAGCAAGT
Source organism: Triticum aestivum (assembly GCF_018294505.1). Taxonomy (NCBI): domain Eukaryota; kingdom Viridiplantae; phylum Streptophyta; class Magnoliopsida; order Poales; family Poaceae; genus Triticum; species Triticum aestivum. The sequence continues at coordinate 26,365,475 of NC_057800.1, read as the reverse complement.
GTTTTGTAGCTGGGTTTGGAACCACAATCAGAGTCATCTTCACTGGATGTCTGATAGTGAGTAGTGCATGAGTTTACCTTGGCACTACGTGCCATGAAGCAGTAGGTGGGAGCGGAGTTGTCCTTGTCATTAGCATCGGCGTCGGTGATGAAGTCATTGTCTTCAATGTTGAAGATGGACTTGGCAACGTAGGCTGTAGCCAGACTAGCAACGCCAGAATCGGACTCCTCCTCAGACTCCACCTCCGCCTCCTCAGAAGTAGACTCCTCCTCTGAATCCATTTCCTTGCCAACAAACGCACGAGCCTTGCTAGATGAGCTCTTCTTGTGTGATGAAGACTTTGATGAAGACTTGGAAGAAGACTTTGAGTATTTCTTCTTCTTCTTGTCATCAGAATCATATTCCTTGCTCTTCTTCTTCTTCTTCTTCTTCTTCTTCTTGTTCTCATTGTCCCACTGCGAACACTCAGAGATGTAGTGACCAGGTTTCTTGCACTTGTGGCATGTTCTCTTCTTGTAGTCATGAGCAGAAACTTCATCATTCCTTGAGCTGGATCGTGAGGACTTCTTGAAGCCTTTCTTCTTGGTGAATTTCTGGAACTTCTTCACAAGCATAGCAAGCTCCTTTCCAATGTCTTCAGGATCATCAGAACTGCAATCAGATTCTTCTTCAGATGAGGAAACAACTTTTGCCTTCAAAGCACGAGTTCGCCTATAGTTGGGACCGTAGATGTCTATTTTCTCAGAAAGCTGAGACTCATGTGTGTTGAGCCTTTCAAGTATGTCAGACGGATCGAGTGTCGTGAAGTCAGGGCGTTCTTGAATCATCAGGGCTAGGGTGTTAAACGAGCTGTCAAGTGATCTCAGGAGTGTCTTGACGACTTCATGCTTGGTGATCTCAGTAGCGCCGAGGGCTTGAAGCTCATTTGTGATGTCAGTGAGTTGATCAAACATGAGCTGGACATTCTCATTGTCGTTTCTCTTGAAGCGGTTGAAGAGGTTGTGAAGTACACTGATTCTTTGATCTCTTTGGGTTGAGACGCCTTAGTTGACCTTGGAGAGCTAGTCCCAGACTAGCTTGGATGTTTCCAGAGCACTCACATGGCCATGCTGTCCTTTAGTCAGATGACCACAGATGATGTTCTTGGCAGTGGAATCTAGTTGAACGAACTTCTTGATATCAGCGATGGTGACACCTTCACCAGCCTTGGGGACGCCATTCTTGACGACATACCAGAGGTCGACATCAATGGCTTCCAGATGCATGTGCATCTTATTCTTCTAGTTGGGATATTCAGTTCCATCGAAGACTGGGCACGCAGCGGAGACTTTGATTATCCCTGCAGTCGACATAGCTAAAACTCCAGGTGGTTAAACCGAATCACACATAACAAGGGAGTACCTTGCTCTGATACCAATTGAAAGTGCTAGTGATCGACTAGAGGGGGAGTGAATAGGCGATTTTTATGAAAGTCTTCAAAACATGGAAGTTTTGAAGACAAACGATAGAAATAAACCTATTACCATGCAGCGGAAGGTAGACTACACTAAGCAAGCCATAGTCAAGTATTCAATGAAATGAAAGCACAAAGACTAATAGCAGCTAGGCAGTATCGATCAGGATGGAAGATAGTATGAAGCCAATCAGAACAAGCAGTCACACAGTGAAGACAAATAGATAATGCAAATAGGCAATGACTTCACACGGACCAATCTGCAAATAAAGAGATGGGAAGGATAGAACCAGTGGCTCGTTGAAGAGAATGATTTGTTGGACCAGTTCCAGTTGCTGTGACAACTATACGTCTGGTTAGGGAGGATAAGATTCAACTCAGAAGACTGCGTCTTCACCTTATTCCCCTTGAGCTAAGGACACCTAGTCCTCGCCCAATCACTTTGGTAAGTCTTCAAGGTAGACTTCCAAACCTTCACAGACTTCGTTCACCGGCGATCCACAATGACTCTTGGATGCTCAGAACGCGACGCCTAACCGGCTGGAGGATTCACAGTCCTCAAGTGTAATAAGTCTTCAGATCACACAGACAAGAAGACTTCAGTGATGCCTAACACTCTTTGGCTCTGGGTGTTTAGGGCTTTGTCCTCGCAAGGAATTCTCTCTCAAAGGCTTCGAGGTGGGTTGCTCTCAAATGACAAAAGCCGTACACTAACTCTGAGCAGCCAACCAATTTATGGTGTAGGGGGTGGGCTATTTATAGCCACTAGGCAACCCGACCTGATTTGTCCGAAATGACCCTGGGTCACTAAGGAACTGACACATGTTCCAACGGTCAGATTTCAAACACACACGACAACTTTACTTGGGCTACAAGCAAAGCTGACTTATCTAGCTCTGGATAAGATTTGCTCTCATTGACTTCGCTCGAAGACATAGGATTTTGGTTAAGCATCACTTCAGTCATTCTGACTGGTTCACTTGGACCCCACTTAACAGTACGGTGGTTCCTATGACTCAACAAAGAAGAAAGGGAAACGACGAAACAACTAAGTCTTCGCGCTCCATAGTCTTCACACGATGTCTTCTCTTGTCATAGACTTCAATGTGAATGTCTTCACATACCACCTTTGTCTTCAATGTCTTCATACATTTTTAGGGGTCATCTCCGGTAGGAAAACCGAATCAATGATGGACTTCTACCTGTGTTATCCTGCAATTCTCACAAACACATTAGTCCCTCAACCAGGTTTATCGTCAATGCTCCAAAACCAACTAGGGGTGGCACTGGATGCACTTACAAACGTGGATCTTATCGCACAAACAGCTCGTGACAAAAATCAGCAGAAATCCCTCTCTGAATCGTATCCACTCTTTCTCAATCATAAACCTCTCCTTTATGCTCTCTGTCCTAACCGGCACAGACCATGCCCACAGGCTCGTCCATGGCGTGAACCAACTCCTCTACTACATACCGACGTCTGCTGCATGAATCCAGCACAATCTTTCTCCCACCGCCTCCCTGCCTACTTGTCTCTATCCCACGCACAAACCAGCCAAGCCATAGCACGAACGTGACCGGCCCAGCACTTGCACATGTGCGTCTGCGTAGCCCTAGCATGAAAGCCGATGATCTATCGACATAGCGAGCACCGCATCTAAAATCCCAACAGAGGATCTCATCCCTGCTTGCATCTCTCGTAGTCATGCCCAGCTCCAGAGGCCGCACCTACGATGCCTCACAGTGCTGGAGTTTGTCCCTGAGCTCATCCCGTAGATAAGTGGTCAAGGGATGATGGAGGGTGTGGTTCAAGGGTCAGGATGGCAATGGGTAGGGTATGGGCAGGGTAGAGCAATACCATACCCATACCCGTATAGTCAGTGGGTACAAAATTCTACCCATACCCGTACCCATGGGTATGAAACTTTACTCATACCCATACCCGACGGGTACCCGTACCCATTGGGTACCCAGCGGGTAGAACAAATAATACACAAGTTGTTCAAAATTTTACACTCATTGATAGCACATTTGACAAAAAAAATCAACTATCTCAACTCAATAATAGGTAGATGAGTAAATGACCACTATCAGTATTTAGAAATCACACCATACTCCTTAAGTTAATAGGAGTAGACGAGTCACATGACAAATTAATGACTATTTGTGGACAACTTAACATTAGTTCACAAACGGGCAGGGTATGGGTATACCCGCGGGTACAAGGATATACTCGTACCCTACCCATGACTTAATGGGTAGGGTATGGGTACTACCCATGGGTATAAAAGTGTGCCCATACCCTGCCCATGTGGGTATGGTACCCGCGGGTACCGGTACCCGTGGGTAAAATTGCCATCCTTATTCAAGGGGTGGTGCGTATGGGACAAGAGGAGGCTTTAGCCTTTTTTCAATGTGTGTCGAAGTATATAGGTATAGATACCGTTTTAAATCTTAGCCGTCAATCTTTATGATTACATAAAATTAACGGATATAAAGGGAGTGATGTATGGAGAACTATGAAAGCCTTCGTCCTTTAATATCAGGTAAAGATTCTGCTAGTTGGCTGATACATCTCCAATGTATCTATAATTTTTTATTGCTCCATGCTATTACATTTTTTCGTATAACTCTAGGTTAATTACCTATTAACCTAGAGCCCAGTGCCAGTGCCAGTTTCTGTTTTTTCCTTGTTTTAGAGTTTCACAGAAAAAGAATACCAAATGGAGTTCAAACGGAATAAAACTTCCGCCATGATTTTTCTTGGATCAGAAGACACCCAGGAGACTTGGAGTACAAGTCAGTGGAGCCTCTAGGCGGCCACAAGGGTGGAGGGCACGCTCCCCGACCTTGTGGGCCCCTCGTAGCTCCCCTAACCTAATTCTTTCACCTATATATACTCTTATACCCCAAAAACATCCAAGGGAGCCACGAAACCACTTTTCTACCGCCACAACCTTTTGTACCTGTGTGATCCCATCTTGGGGCCTTTTCCGGCATCCTGCCGGAGGGGGAATCGACCACAGAGGGCTTCTACCTCAACACCATTGCCTCTCCGATGAAGTGTGAGTAGTTTACTTCAGACCTACGGGTCCATAGCTAGTAGCTAGATGGCTTCTTCTGTCTCTTTTATTCACAATACAAAGTTCTCCTCGATGTTCTTGGAGATCTATTCGATGTAATACTCTTTTGCGGTGTGTTTCCCGAGATCCGATGAATTGTGGATTTATGATCAGCTTATCTATGAATATTATTTGAATCTCCTCTGAATTCTTATATGCATGATTTGATATCTTGGCAAGTCTCTTCAAACAATCGATTTGGTTTGGCCAACTATATTGGTTTTTCTTGCAATGGGAGAAGTGTTTAGCTTTGGGTTCAATCTTGCGGTGTCCTTTCCCAGTGACAGTAGGGGCAGCAAGGCACGTATTGTATTGTTGCCATCGAGGATAATAAGATGGGGTTTTCATCATATTGCTTTAGTTAATACCACTACATAATGTCATCTTGCTTAATGCGTTACTCTGTTCTTAGAAACTTAATACTCTAGATACAGGCAGGAGTCGGTCGGTGTGTGGAGTAATAGTAGTAGTTGCAGAATCGTTTCGATCTACTTGACACAGACGTGATGCCTATATTCATGATCATTGCCTTGGATATCATCATAACTTTTGCGTTTTTCTATCAATTGCTCGGCAGTAATTTGTTCACCCACCGTAATAATTTCTATCTTGAGAGAAGCCACTAGTGAAACCTATGGCCCCCGGGTCTATTTTCCATCATATAAGTTCCCGATCTACAATTCTAGTTTACTATTTATCTTACTTGCAATCTTTTACTTTCCGTTCCATAAACCAAAAATATTACTTTACTGTTTATCCATCTCTATCAGATCTCACTTTACGAATAACCGTGAAGGGATTGACAACCCCTTTGTCACGTTGGTTGCAAGTTGGTGTTTGTTTGTGCAGGTATTCGATGGCTTGTTGCGTAGTCTCCTACTAGATTGATACCTTGGTTCTCAAAACTGAGGGAAATACTTACGCCCCTTTGCTGCATCACCCTTTCCTCTTCAAGAGAAAAACCAATGCAAGCTCAAGAGATAGTATTGGCACACATCCTTATTTTTATTTTTATTTTTTAAACAAAGGAGAGGCGCTCAAGGCGCCAATTTCATTTCAAATCAAGCTCAAGTACATGATACAACAAAGACTACGACTCCTGGGCAATCAAGCAGTAACAAATGTAGAAAGAAGAACAACTAAATTGCGCCTATGAGCTTGACTGAAACATCTAAAGACAGGTTCCACGTTGAAAGTAAGAACTTGATAATGTTTTAATGAACTATCAGTACAAGAGATGTTATGTAATATCCAAATCCTCTCGATTACTATTTTCTGGTTGCTATGAATGAGGCATGCAACATATAATCTGTTGACGAATATGTTGTTTAGTGTTTCACACATCTGACGAGCTAAATTTCCTAAATCTGAGTCTCTCGGATCGGACGATGACGGAGAATGTGGTGTCGTTTTCCCTCCCGAGGGCAATATTTTGGAGCAGAGGTTCACTGGAGAGGCCAATAGGTGATGCGGTGTTGCATCTACCGCATTGAAGACAGCGGGTCTCGGCGGCTTGGAGTAGTGGAGTCTCGGTGTTGGACGCAGTTTGGTGGACGCGCGCAGGCTGATGGTGTTGTTGGGAATCATCGTGATGTCGACGACAGATGGGCCTGGAAATGTCTATGCAATGATCCCTCCTGAAGATGGGATGGCGGAAGATGGCGGCAGCAGATCCTAGACTGTGCGCATGAGGTGCGCGTTGTGGGACGCCTAGACCGATTGGTGCTCTCAACTTGCCATGCAGGCGGCTTCTTGATGCCACTGAATTAGATGGTGTCCGTTGATGCGGTCAGAGCAGATCTTTATACTTGTAGGTGTAGCGACTTTGTTCGTCTCGAAGGTGGTTTCGGGTTAATTTTTGTATTTATTTTATTAGATTTTGTCGAATAACTTAATAAAGATGATAGCATGCATCATTTTGGTGCAGAGGCCGGGAATAATCCTCCTTTAAAAAATATTTGAAGAGCTAAATGTACACAAAATCACCTGAACTAACTATTCAGCATGAGCGATGAACTATATCAAAGAAAAAATCACATGAACAAGACTATTAGTACAGCTTCGGTCAGGAGAAGCAAAGTTCACTCAGTGAGCAGTTACGGTGGGGTTACCATGTCTTAATAGTTCACTAAATGCGCAAGTGGTCTCACATGATTATTATCACATTGGATTTTTGCTTCCTTAGACTAGCCATAATGGGTAGTAACATAGAGCAGTAGCATGCCCATGTTACTGCTCTATGTTACTACCTCTATAGTGGGGAGTAACATATGTGTGGTAACATGCAATACTTTATTTATTATGCTATAGACTCATCTTATCTTGATATGTGTGATGTTACTCATACTCCCTCCGGTCCTTTTTACTCTACATATTAAAATTCTCTGAAGTCAAACTTCACAAAGTTTGACCGTATTTATATGAAAACATATCATACTCCTGATGTAATCCTTCGACCTTCATTTGAGTGGTAATATATTCAAGTGGGGAAGCTCTCCCCCTGGTGACCGTTCAAAAAAAATATATCAACATCTGTCATGCTAAAGTTATACAATATGAAACATTAAATCATGACACATCTATTGATATTGATTTTAGATTGTGAATGTTGGTACTTTTTTCTATAAAGTTGGTCAAACTTTACGAGGCTTGACTTTAGTCAAATCTTATATGCGAACTAAAAAGGACCGGAGGGAGTACTAGTAGTAACTAGCTATGTTACTACATGCCTCTTGATAACCCACAAGTATAGGGGATCGCAACAGCTTTCGAGGGTAGAGTATTCAACCCAAATTTATTGATTCGACACAAGGGGAGCCAAAGAAGATTCTCAAGTATTAGCAGCTGAGTTGTCAATTCAACCACACCTGGAAACTTAGTATCTGCAGCAAAGTGTTTAGTAGCAAAGTAATATGATAGTGGTGGTAGCGGCAACAAAAGTAAAGATAGCAAAAGTAATGTCTTTGGTATTTTGTAGTGATTGTAACAGTAGCAGCGAGAAAGTAAATAAGCGAGAACCAGTATATGGAAAACTCGTAGGCACCGGATCAGTGATGGATAATTATGCCGGATGCGGTTCATCATGTAACAGTCATAACATAGGGTGACACAGAACTAGATCCAATTCATCAATGTAATGTAGGCATGTATTCCGTATATAGTCATACGTGCTTATGGAAAAGAACTTGCATGACATCTTTTGTCCTACCCTCCCGTGGCAGCGGGGTCCTATTGGAAACTAAGGGATATTAAGGCCTCCTTTTAATAGAGAACTGGAACAAAGCATTAGCACATAGTGAATACATGAACTCCTCAAACTATGGTCATCACCGGGAGTGGTCCCGATTATTGTCACTTTGGGGTTGCCGGATCATAACACATAGTAGGTGACTATGGACTTGCAAGATAGGATCAAGAACTCACATATATCCATGAAAATATAATAGGTTCAGATCTGAAATCATGCCACTCGGGCCCTAGTGACAAGCATTAAGCATAGCAAAGTCATAGCAACATCAATCTCAGAACATAGTGGATACTAGGGATCAAACCCTAACAAAACTAACTCGATTACATGATAAATCTCATCCAACCCATCACCGTCTAGCAAACCTACGATGGAATTACGCACGCACGACGGTGAGCATCATGAAATTGGTGATGGGGGATGGTTGATGATTACGACGGCGATGAATCCCCCTCTCCGGAGCCCCGAACGGACTCCAGATCAGCCCTCCCGAGAGGTTTTAGGGCTTGGTGGCGGCTCCGTATCATAAAACACGATGATTTATTCTCTCCGAAAGAAAACATATAGAGTTGGAGTTGGCGTCGGAGGGCATCCAGGGGGCCCACGAGGTAGGGGGGCGCGCCCTAGAGGGGGGGGGGCACCCTAGTGGACAGGGTGTGGGCCCCCTGGTCTTCATCTTTGGTGAGGATTTTTTTATTATTTTTTCTAAGATGTTCCGTGGAGTTTCAGGTCATTCCGAGAATATTTGTTTTCTGCACATAAAACAACACCATGGCAATTCTGCTGAAAACAGCGGCAGTCTGGGTTAGTTCCATTCAAATCATACAAGTTAGAGTCCAAAACAAGGGCAAAAGTGTTTGGAAAAGTAGATATGACGGAGACGTATCAACTCCCCCAAGCTTAAACCCTTGCTTGTCCTCAAGCAATTCAGTTGACAAACTGAAAGAAAGAAAAAAAACTTTTACAAACTCTGTTTGCTCTTATTGTTGTAACTATGTCAAGCTAGTATTCAAGTTTTCAGCAGAGATCATAACTAACCACATTTGCAATAATTCTCAGGTCTCATAATTACTCATATCAATAGCATAATGAACTAGCAAGCCATAATAATAAATCTCGGATGACAACACTTTCTCAAAACAATCATAATATGATATAATAAGATGGTATCTCGCTAGCCCTTTCTGAGACTGCAAAACATAAATGCAGAGCACCTTTAAAGATCAAGGACTGACTAGACATTGTAATTCATGGTAAAAGAGATTTAATCATAGTCACACCCAATATAAATTAATAGTGATGAATGCAAATGACAGTTGTGCTCTCCAGCTAGTGCTTTTTAATAAGAGGGTGATGACTCAACATAAAAGTAAATGGATAGGCCCTTCACAGAGGGAAGCAGGGATTTGTAGAGGTGCCAGAGCTTGATTTTGAAATAGAGATAAATTGTTTTTTGAGCGATATACTTTCATTGCCAACGTAACAACTAAGAGATGGTGATATCTTCCATGCTAAGCACATTATAGGCGGTTAACAAACAGAATGGTAAAGTTTATACCCCCCTCCACCAACAAGCATCAATCCATGACTTGCTCGAAACAATGAGTGTCTCCAACATACATCAGGTCCCAGGGGGAGTTTTGTTTGCAATTAATTTTGATTTAGTTTGCATAAGGCATGGGACTGGGCATCCCGGTGACCAGCCATTTTCTCGTGAGTGAGGAGCGGAGTCCACTCCTCTTGAGAATAACCCGCCTAACACGGAAGATAAGGACAGCCTTGGTTGATACATGAGCTATTCGAGCATACAAAACAGAATGTTTGTTTGAAGGTTTAGAGTTTGGCACATACAAATTTACTTGGAATGGCATGTAGATACCGCATATAGGAAGGTATAGTGGACTCATCTGGAATGACTTTGGGGTTTAAGGGATTGGATGCACAAGCAGTATTCCCGCTTAGTACAAGTGAAGGCTAGCAAAAGACTGGGAAGCGACCAACTAGAGAGCGACAACAGCCATGTACATGCATTAAAATTAATAAACATTGGATGCAAGCATGAGTAGGATATAATCCACCATGAACATAAATATCGTGAAGGCTATGTTGATTTGTTTCAACTACATGTGTGAACATGTGCCAAGTCAAGTCACTTAAATCATTCCAAGGAGGATACCACCCCATCATACCACATCATAATCATCTCAATAGCATGTTGGCACACAAGGTAAATCATTATAACTCATAGCTAATCAAGCATGGCACAAGCAACTATGATCTCTAATTGTCATTGCAAATATGTTTATTCATAATAAGCTGAATCAAGAACGAGGGGCTCATCATATTTACAAAAACAAAAGAGGTCGAGTTCATACCAGCTTTTCTCATCTCAGTCAGTCCATCATATATCATCATAATTGCCTTTCACTTGCACGACCGAACAGTGTGAATAATAATAAGAGTGTACGTGCATTGGACTAAGCTGGAATCTGCGAGCATTCAATAAACAGGAGAAGACAAGGCAATATGGGCTCTTGGTTAAATCAACAATAATGCATATAAGAGCCACTTCAACAATTTAATTATGGTCTTCTCCTACTGACCCCCAAAGAAAAGAAAAGAAATAAAACTATTTACACGGGAAAGCTCCCAACAAGCAAAAGAAGAACGGGAAATATTTTTGGGTTTTCTTTTTAATTATTACTACTACAGCAGAAAAATAAACTACTACTAATTTTTTTGGTTTTTCTTAAGGTTTAACAAACACACAAGAAGAAAGAAGGAAAAAGAAAATAAACTAGCATGGATATTACAGTGAAAGAGTATGAGCACCGACATCTAGTAATGAGTGTATGTGAGCATAAATGTAATGTCGGTGAGAAATACGTACTCCCCCAAGCTTAGGCTTTTGGCCTAAGTTGGTCTATTGCCAGGGATAGCCTGGCGGATACCCATAGGTGTAGCTGGGGTCGTACTGCGACGAAGAATAGTTGGGATCATACTGATGTGCAGCGGTTATCGCCTGCTGAGCTGCAGCATGGAGTCGAGCTGCCTCCGCTCTCCTCTCGTACTCTTCTGCCTCCTCTCTGGTAATAACATATCTTCTTTTTGTCTGTGAACCAAAGAAGGCAGGAGCAGGGAGAGTAATACGGAAAACACGTCGTTTATAAAAAATTAAACGATATAAGAGAGGTGATTCAGGCCTCTCGACAAACTGGTGCGAAGCCATAGAGTTATAATCTAAATATGCAGGAGGCAACTCCGTATCACCCTCACGAATGTCTATCTCAAGAAAATGAGCTAAGCGGGTTGCATAAATTCCTCCAAAGAAATCTCCATTATGTCTATTATGATGCAACCTACGAGCTACAATGGCTCCCATATGATAAGATTGGTCTCCTAACACAGCACTCCTAAGAATGCTAAGATCAGGGACACACATGTGACATGCTTCATCCTTAGCATTTATGCATCTACCGATGAAGAGAGCAAAATAATGTATAGCAGGAAAGTGAATGCTCCCTATGGTAGCCTGCGTTATATCTCTAGATTCCCCCACAGTTATACTAGCAAGAAAGTTTCTAAATTCAGATTTAGGGGGATCCCTAACACTACCCCATGATGGAAGTTTGCAAGCAGAAGTGAAATCCTCTAAGTCCATGGTATAAGATTTGTCATAGAGATCAAACATGACTGAAGGAGAATTACGCGAAGATGAATACTCAAACCTCCTCACAAATGAACTTGTGAGATCATGATACTGGGGGCATTTGTTAGCCTCAAAATCCTCAAGACCGGCATTGCGCAAATATGCTTTGAATTCTTCTTTAATTCCCGCACGGTCCATAAAATTTTCCGACGGCCATTCGCAAGGCCGTACTGGAGCGTCTCTTGGTGGATCCTCGTCAGCATCGCGCATAGCAATCCTGGGTCCTTGCTTCTTAGAAGAACCACCTTGGAACATCTTCCTAAGCATATTGTTTTTCTCTGAAAAATTCTGAAATTTTTAGTAACTTCAAACAAAAGTGAACCAACTTCAATAAAACTGATAGCAACTACTCCTACAAGTGCCTAGAGCCTATATCAAGCATTAGAACTACTTGGAACCATATAAATTTGACATGCAAGCTCAAGAACATGGTCACCTATGCAGCACAAATTTGCAAAGAATAAAGCACTAGAACAAAAACTAATTGGACCAATGGAGGAGTCACATACCAAGGAACAATCTCCCCAAGCAGTTTTGCGAGAGGTGCTTTGAGCAAGGAGATCGAAAATCACAGCAAAAGTGGCTGGAACTCGTGCTTGAGTTGGTTTTTTCGGGTTTGTGTGAGACAGAGGAAGAAGATGGGTGCTGGGATAAGTGGAGGAGGGCCACCATGGGCCCACGAGGCAGGGGGCGCGCCCTAGAGGGGGGGCGCCCACCACCCTCGTGGCCAGGTGGCAGCTCCTCCCGCGGTAATTTTTGCACAGTAAATCCTCAAATATTCCGAAAAAATCATATTAAATTGGCATGTCATTCTGAGGACTTTTATTTTCGGGATATTTTTATATTGCACGGATAAGTCAGGAAACAGACAGAAAAATACTATTTTTACTTTATTTCTACTAATTAACAGAAAATATAGAGGGTACAGAAGGTTGTGCTTCTAGTTTCATCCATCTCATGCTCATCAAAAAGAATCCACTAACAAGGTTGATCAAGTCTTGTTAACAAACTCATTCCGATAATCATGAAACCGGAGAAATTTCGAATAACACTAAGTTACCTCAACGGGGATATGCACATCCCCTATAATAAGTATATCATATTTCTTTTTGACAGTAGGAAGAGGAAATTCAAAACCTCCAATTATAATCGATGGAATTTTTCCAATGGAGTTGATACTATGAACTTGAGGTTGTTTCCTCGGAAAGTGTACCGTATGCTCATTACCATTAACATGAAAAGTGACATTGCCTTTGTTGCAATCAATAACAGCCCCTGCAGTATTAAGAAAAGGTCTTCCAAGAATAATAGACATACTATCATCCTCGGGAATATCAAGAATAACAAAGTCCGTTAAAATAGTAACGTTTGCAACCACAACAGGCACATCCTCACAGATACCGACAGGTATAGCAGTTGATTTATCAGCCATTTGCAAAGATATTTCGGTAGGTGTCAGCTTATTCAAGTCAAGTCTACGATATAAAGAGAGAGGCATAACACTAACACCGGCTCCAAGATCACATAAAGCAGTTTTAATATAATTTCTTTTAATGGAGCAAGGTATAGTAGGTACTCCGGGGTCTCCAAGTTTCTTTGGTATTCCACCCTTAAAAGTATAATTAGCAAGCATGGTGGAAATTTCAGCTTCCGGTATCTTTCTTTTATTAGTAATGATATCCTTCATATATTTAGCATAAGGATTTGTTTTGAGCACATCAGTTAATCGCATACGCAAAAAGATAGGCCTAATCATTTCAGCAAAGCGCTCAAAATCCTCATCATCCTTTTTCTTGGATGGTTTTGGAGGAAAAGGCATGGGTTTCTGAACCCAAGGTTCCCTTTCTTTACCATGTTTCCTAGCAACAAAGTCTCTTTTATCATAACGTTGATTCTTTGATTGTGGGTTATCAAGATCAACAGCAGGTTCAATTTCTACATCATTGTCATTACTAGGTTGAGCATCATCATGAACATCATCATTAATATTTTCACTAGGTTCATGTTCATTACCAAATTGTGTTTCAGCATCAGACATAGATATATCATTTGGATTATCAGGTGGTTCAGCAATAGGTTCACTAGAAGTTTGCACAGTTCTATCATTTTTCTTCTTCTTCTTTTTAGAAGAACTAGGAACATCAATATTATTTCTTTGAGAATCTTGCTCGATTCTCTTAGGGTGGCCTTCAGGATACAAAGGTTCCTGAGTCATTCTACCAGTTCTAGTAGCCACTCTAACAGCATAATCATTTTTCTTACTATTCATTTCATCAAGCACTTCTTTTTGAGCCTTAAGTACTTGTTCTACTTGAGTGGTAACCATAGAAGCATGTTTGCTAACAAGTTTAAGTTCACCTTTAATATTAGCCATATAATCACCCAAGCGTCTAATCATATAAGCATTTTCTTTTAATTGTCTACCAAAATAAGCATTGAAGTCGTCTTGCTTAAACATAAAGTTATCAAACTCATCCAAGCACTGACTAGCAATTTTAGTAGGAGGGACTTCAGCTTTATCATATCTATAGAGAGAATTTACCTTTACTACCTGTGTCGGGATATCGGGATCAGGAGGTTCTTCAATAAATAAAGAATTGAGATCATATGTTTCTTCAACAGGCGGTATATTAAGACCATGTATTTCTTCAATAGGAGGTAAATTCTTAACATCTTCAGCTTTAATACCTTTTTCTTTCATAGATTTCTTTGCCTCTTGCATATCTTCGGGACTGAGGAATAGAACACCTCTCTTCTTCGGAGTTGGTTTAGGAATAGGCTCAGTAATTGGAGCAGGAGCTGGCTCAGGAGGTGCCCAATTATTTTCATTTGTCAACATATTATTCAATAGAATTTCAGCTTCATCCGGTGTTCTTTCCCTGAAAAGAGAACCAGCACAACTATCCAGGTAATCTCTGGAAGCATCGGTTAGTCCATTATAAAAGATATCAAGTATTTCAGGTTTCTTAAGAGGATGATCAGGCAAAGCATTAAGTAACTTGAGAAGCCTCCCCCAAGCTTGTGGGAGACTCTCTTCTTTAATTTGCACGAAGTTGTATATTTCCCTCAAAGCAGCTTGTTTCTTATGAGCAGGGAAATATTTAGCAGAGAAGTAATAAATCATATCCTGGGGACTACGCACACAACCAGGATCAAGAGAATTAAACCATATCTTAGCATCACCCTTTAATGAGAACGGAAATATTTTGAGTATATAAAAGTAACGCGATCTCTCATCATTAGTAAACAGGGCAGCTATATCATTTAACTTAGTAAGATGTGCCACAACAGTTTCAGATTCATAGCCATAAAACGGATCAGATTCAACCAAAGTAATTATATCAGGATCAACAGAGAATTCATAATCCTTATCAGGAACACATATAGGTGAAGTAGCAAAAGCAGGGTCGGGTTTCATTTTATCTCTAAGTGATTCTTTGTTCCATTTAACTAATAACCTCTTAAGCTCATATCTATCTTTGCAAGCTAAAATAGCGGCAGAAGATTCCATATCAAAAAGATAGCCCTCAGGAATAACAGGCATATTTTCATCATCACTATCATCATCGTATTCAGATTCAATAATTTCTTTTTCTCTAGCCCTAGCAATTTGTTCATCAAGAAATTCACCAAGGGGCACAGTAGTATCAGGCATAGAAGCAGTTTCATCATAAGTATCATGCATAGCAGAAGTGGCATCATCAATAACATGCGACATATCAGAACGAATGGCAGAAGCAGGTTTAGGTGTCGCTAGCTTACTCATAACAGAAGGTGAATCAAGTGCAGAGCTAGATGGCAGTTCCTTACCTCCCCTCGTAGTTGAGGGATAAATTGTTGTCTTAGCGTCTTTCAAGTTCTTCATAGTGTCCAGCAGATATAAATCCCAAGTGACTCAAAGAATAGAGCTATGCTCCCCGGCAACGGCGCCAGAAATTGGTCTTGATAACCCACAAGTATAGGGGATCGCAACAGCTTTCGAGGGTAGAGTATTCAACCCAAATTTATTGATTCGATACAAGGGGAGCCAAAGAATATTCTCAAGTATTAGCAGCTGAGTTGTCAATTCAACCACACCTGGAAACTTAGTATCTGCAGCAAAGTGTTTAGTAGCAAAGTAATATGATAGTGGTGGTAGCGGCAACAAAAGTAAAGACAGCAAAAGTAATGTTTTTGGTATTTTGTAGTGATTGTAACAGTAGCAGCGGGAAAGTAAATAAGCGAGAACCAGTATATGGAAAACTCGTAGGCACCGGATCAGTGATGGATAATTATGCCGGATGCGGTTCATCATGTAACAGTCATAACATAGGGTGACACAGAACTAGCTCCAATTCATCAATGTAATGTAGGCATGTATTCCGTATATAGTCATACGTGCTTATGGAAAAGAACTTGCATGACATCTTTTGTCCTACCCTCCCGTGGCAGCGGGGTCCTATTGGAAACTAAGGGATATTAAGGCCTCCTTTTAATAGAGAACCGGAACAAAGCATTAGCACATAGTGAATACATGAACTCCTCAAACTATGGTCATCACCGGGAGTGGTCCCGATTATTGTCACTTCGGGGTTGCCGGATCATAACACATAGTAGGTGACTATAGACTTGCAAGATAGGATCAAGAACTCACATATATTCATGAAAACATAATAGGTTCAGATCTGAAATCATGGCACTCGGGCCCTAGTGACAAGCATTAAGCATAGCAAAGTCATAGCAACATCAATCTCAGAACATAGTGGATACTAGGGATCAAACCCTAACAAAACTAACTCGATTACATGATAAATCTCATCCAACCCATCACCGTCCAGCAAGCCTACGATGGAATTACTCACGCACGGCGGTGAGCATCATGAAATTAGTGATGGAGGATGGTTGATGATGACGACAGTGACGAATCCCCCTCTCCGGAGCCCCTAACGGACTCCAGATCAGCCCTCCCGGGAGGTTTTAGGGCTTGGCGGCGGCTCCATATCGTAAAACGCGATGATTTCTTCTCTCTGATTTTTTTCTCTCCGAAAGCAAATATATAGAGTTGGAGTTGGCGTCGGAGGGCATCCAGGGGGCCCACGAGGTAGGGGGCGCGCCCTAGAGGGGGGGCGCCCCCACCCTCGTGGACAGGGTGTGGGCCCCCTGGTCTTCATCTTTGGCGAGGATTTTTTTTATTTTTTCTAAGATGTTCCGTGGAGTTTCAGGTCATTGCGAGAATATTTGTTTTCTGCACATAAAACAACACCATGGCAATTCTGCTGAAAAGAGCATCAGTCCGGGTTAGTTCCATTCAAATCATACAAGTTAGAGTGCAAAACAAGGGCAAAAGTGTTTGGAAAAAGTAGATACGACGGAGACGTATCAACTCCCCCAAGCTTAAACCCTTGCTTGTCGTCAAGCAATTCAGTTGACAAACTGAAAGAAAGAAAAAAACTTTTCCACCTATTCGGCTCTCTTTGAAACACTTTTAATTTCCCCGAAACTCTTATTACATCCTCCGAAACTTTTCCACCTATATTTTGGGCTCCAGAGGAAGTTGGTTCGTAGGCCGGATGTGCTGCCGAAAGTCTCCAGCAGCATTCTGATTACGGTGAGCTCGTGGGTTGAGAACCCACAAGTATAGGGGATCGCAACAGTTTTCGAGGGTAGAGTATTCAACCCAAATTTATTGATTCGACACAAGGGAGCCAAAGAATATTCTCAAGTATTAACAGTTGAGTTGTCAATTCAACTGCACCTGAAAGACTTAATATCTGCAGCAAAGTATTTAGTAGCAAAGTAATATGGAAGTAACGGTAACAGTGGCAAAAGTCATAGTATTGGTTTTGTAGTGATTGTAACAATAGCAACAGAAAAGTAAATAAGCAAAGATCAATATGTGAAAAGATTGTAGGCAATGGATCGGTGATGGATAATTATGTCGGATGCGATTCCTCATGTAACAGTTATAACATAGGTGACACAGAACTAGCTTCAGTTCATCAATGTAATGTAGGCATGTTTTCTGAGTATAGTCATATGTGCTTATGGAAAAGAACTTGCATGACATCTTTTGTCCTACCCTCCCATGGCAGCGGGGTCCTATTGGAAACTAAGGGGTATTAAGCCCTCCTTTTAATAGAGTACCGGACCAAAGCATTAACACTTAGTGAATACATGAACTCCTTAAACTACGGTCATCCGCGGGAATGGTCCCGATTATTGTCACTTCTGGGTTACCGGATCATAACACATAGTAGGTGACTATTGACTTGCAAAATTGGATCAAGAACTCACATATATTCATGAAAACATAATAGGTTCAGATCTGAAATCATGGCACTCGGGCCCTAGTGACAAGCATTAAGCATAGCAAAGTCATAGCAACATCAATCTCAGATCATAATGGATATTAGGGATCAAACCCTAACAAAACTAACTCGATTACATGATAAATCTCATCCAACCCATCACCGTCCAGCAAGCCCACGATGGAATTACTCACGCACGGCGGTGAGCATCATGAAATTGGTGATGGAGGAAGGTTCATGAGGACGATGGCACGAATTCCCCTCTCCGGAGCCCCGAACGGACTCCGGATCGGACCTCCCGAGAGAGATTAGGGCTTGGCGGCGGCTCTTTATCGTAAAACGTGATGAATCCTTCTCTCTGATTTTTTTCTCCCCGAACGTGAATATATAGAGTCGGAGTTGTGGTCGGTGGAGCCTTAGGGGGGCCACGAGATAGGGGGTGCGCCCACCCCTTGGGGCGCGCCCCCACCCTCGTGGACAGGGTGTGGGCCCCCTGACATTGATTCTTTTGTCAGTATTTTAGATATATTCCAAAAATATTCTCCGTGAAGTTTCAAGTCATTCCGAGAACCTTTATTTCTGCACAAAAATAACACCATGGCAATTCTACTGAAAACAGCGTCAGTCCGGGTTAGTCCCATTCAAATCATGCAAATTAGAGTCCAAAACAAGGTCAAAAGTGTTTGGAAAAGTAGATACAATGAAGATGTATCATGGGTGTCGGGGTGGTAGAAGATGAC
Source organism: Triticum aestivum (assembly GCF_018294505.1). Lineage (NCBI taxonomy): Eukaryota > Viridiplantae > Streptophyta > Magnoliopsida > Poales > Poaceae > Triticum > Triticum aestivum. Next base: position 26,346,917 of record NC_057800.1, on the reverse strand, counting down.
CACGTCATCGGCGAACATGAAGATTCTAGACGCGGCATGGCGTGCACTGAGCCTCCGGAGGATGCCCTGTTGTGTGGCATACTCGATAAATGGGTTAGGCTTGTCGATCACCAAGATAAACAACATGGGGAAGATCGGGCCGCCTTGACGAAGTCCTTGGGCATGGGCGATCGGAAATGAATAACATGAAAGTAAATAGAAAGCAATGACTAAAGTGACAGATGAAAGAACAAAGGGGCAAGGCGTTCCCAGGGACTCTAGAATCCCCATTGGTATGTCTCTAACGCACCTATGCAAAGGCATAGTGTGGGATGGATACCCACATTTGACGATTATGCTGGGCGGAGCCGGGTACAGTACACGTTCAACTCAAAGGTAGACTTCGTGCCACGCACGCCACTATCATAGTCTCCCCAATAGGATTACAACTTATGATAATTATGGGTTACCCCATGGACATGACCTCTCTAAGGGTTCTACATAATTCCCCTATCAATTGCAAAAGTTAGGAGCAAAAGGTTTTTACTGTCACCTCAAATTACCTACACACCCTAGCCCTTTACAATGACAGTGATATACTTCGTGGCCATAAGGCACAAATGCTGAGTGGGGCCTGTCATAGGTTTGTCACGGTAGATGTCCTCGTGAAAGGACTTAGTCGTGGAGCCATCACAACGGGTTAGCTTAAAGGGGTTAGATCGGACAAGGGACACGAGGGATTTTATACTAGTTCGGCCCCTTCGATGAAGGTGAAAGCCTACATCTAGTTGTGATTGGTATTGCTAGGGTTTCGATGACCAGGGAGCGAATCCGCTTTGCTTGGCTCTCGAGTCATTGTCTGTTCTCTTCAAACCGCGGCCGGGTCGTCCCTTTATATACATAGGTTGACGCCCGCTGGTTTACAGAGTCCCGAGGCCGGATCATAGATGTGTCCGGCTCGGTCTCTATTCCTCTAACTTACAATACAAGTTACATGACAGAGTCGGTTTACATCTACATGCTTTAACCCGCCTTTGGGCCTTGGGCCTTCGTAAAGCGCCACCATATTCACGTCTTCATGGGCTTCTATCTTCATGGAGCTAACCCCGCCACTCTGAGCCGGTTTACCTCTAGTAATCATATCCCCAACATTAGACCCCAGATTGATTTGAACTTGTTCATGTCAATCTTCAATACTTAGAAAAATTCTTGCCCTGTCACCTTCTTATAGATCTGGTAAACCGCCATGATGTCATCCTTTAGATCCGTGGTAAACCGCCTTGACGTCATCTATTCGTTGAAGCCGAAGATTCCCTTCATTAATGAATATCCAACCATCGAGGCGACATCCTTATTAACTATCCATTTTGAGCTCCTCGATTCCCGCACTTGTCGATTATCGCTTCACCTTATAAATAGGACCACGGACCCTTCTCCTTTTTTTCCCTTCGTCTCCTTCACTTCTTCTTCCTCCTTGCGACATCTCTGCCCTTGAGCGCTGCCGCCATCACCGAGCTTCGCCTCTGTCTCTCCACTGGCCGCTGCATCAACCTGGTTGCACCAGAGAACCGCGGCATACCTCCGCTGCTCCAACAGCCACTGTAAGTCCCTTCCTTTCTCTGTTGTAGATATATCTAGGGTTTCCTCGTTCGTCGAAGTTCATCGAGACTCCGGCGCTGTTCTTCCCTTGTTTCTTCTTAGTCCATGGATAAAAACTTCAAACCTGATGTATTCCCCGTAATGGCTTATCTTCTGTTACCAAAACAAACCTTTATGCGCATAAAACACGGATCTGGTCCCTTGTGAACTTCTTTGAGATCAACCTTTTAGGTCTAAATCCTTTTATTTTCCTGTCTTACGGTAGATCCAAAATTTCACTGCGACCTTATGAAATCTGTTTTTACCTTACTTAGTCATTCTTGCCTTAGATCTGTATCCTCTTTACCACATAGGTGGTTTACCTTTGTAAAAGCAATCTATCATATACCATTAGCCCTCTGGTGAACTGGACAAGCCTTTTACCTCCTTTGTTATACTCTGGTTTAACAATATGTGCATTCCTTTGTTCTGATATTGCCTTGTCATTCATTATAGTATCAGCCTCCGGTTTGCACAATTTGCATACTTGTATGTCTTTGTTCCGTCTCATCTTATGTATCATCATGAATGATTTGTAAACCGGTATTTCCTTTTAGCTTTTCGTTTGCAATGGCCAAACAGTTTTATGCTTGCAACTGGGCTCCTTCCTGGGTTACCAAAGAACAGCTTAACGGAATGGTCAGGATTGGTACTTTGCCCAAGAAGAATGAGATCCGGTGGTGAGTTCCAGGAACAGAGAATCCCCCTACCCCTAAGCAGGGTGAGGTAGTGGTATTTGTTGACCATATAGGCCGTGGTTTCAAACTGCCTGGGTCAAAGTTTTTCTGGGATGTGCTTGCCAGTTTCCAGGTCCATCCTCAAGACATTGGACCCAATTCGGTGTCTAATATATGCAATTTCCAAGTCTTCTGTGAGGTGTACTTACAAGAAGAACCAACTGCCGAGCTATTCCGGGATTTTTTTTCATCTGAACCGGCACACTGAATTTGTAGACGGACCCAACACTGAACTTGGTGGTGTCTCTATTCAAAAAAGGAAAGAGGTTGAATTCCCTCATGCCAAGCTGCACAGTCACCCCAAAGATTGGAACCAAACATGGTTCTACTATAAGGATACTTCCCCTGAAGACGAGAATCCTCTGCCGGGTTACCGGGCCCACCGGCTTTCCAACACTCATCCACTGCCACAACGTTTAAGTGCTACGGAACGGGCCTCATATGCCCCTCAACTCGCCAAGCTCCGAGCCTTTATGGCTAACGGTTTATCAGGCGTCGACTTTGTGCGTTGCTGGATATCCTGGAGCATCTTGCCATTAAGTCGCCGCTCCGGTTTAATGTGTGAGTACATAGGCGAATTAGAAGACTCCCAACGCCACATCAACATTCAACTAACTGAGGAAGAAGTCACAGAAGGTGTCAAGAAGATTTTGAATGAATTGGAATATGTCTGTCGCCAAACCGGCTTGAACCCCTTCTACCCAAAAAACAAACTGCCTGCTGTAAGTGCTGCCTTTCCGCTTCACACTTGATATCTTGTAGACTGTACAACCTGTGAACATCCTTCTGTTTGTTTATAAATAGGGTGATGATCCGTTCTCGAAGAAGAAACCTGCAGGGAAAGTTGCAAAGCCCTCTCGCCCCAAAACAAAAACCATCAAGAAAATCTCAAAGCGGAAGGCCGCTGAATGCATCAGCATGGAATTGGATGACGACACAGATGAACCGGACGTTGAGGTAGAACTTGGTTCACTTGGTTCCCTATTTATGAATCTGATTAACAATGATGTTTATCAGGAGGGCGCGGAAGGCAGCCAAGCCGATGATGTAGAGGTAATTGCCCTTTCCTCCGGTTTAGACTCTCTGCCAACGCAAAAAATCCATCAAGCAATCCGAAAAGTAAGCTTTTCACATCCTCTTGCTCACTTGGATCCGACATTTATTTGGATGAAGCAGCAGCACGAAGCTCGCCGTACAACCCGGCACAGCGGCCAAAAGGTCACCTCAACCGGTTTACCTGACACCCCGGTTCGAAAGCACCAATCTGAGGTCTCACCTCCTTCTGACAATTCTTACCCCAAAGCAGGTTATTTCCGACAACCTCTTAATCCGTCCGATTCAAATTATCAGGTGACACCTCCCTCATCATCTGGCGAGTCAACAGCAACCCAACTCCCTCCTCTCAAAACTGTACCTGGGTAAGTACTCAAACCCTTTCTTTGAACATTTTCATACCTTGAATACTATGCTTAATTTTCACCTCTTTTTATTTTTGTTTGTAGAGCCAAAGCCAGACCCAGTAAAAAAGCTCAGGTGAACAATCCGTCTGAAGACCAGGTGGTTCTTGAATAGGAGCAAACAGGTGAACCAGAACGGACGGCTGAACCGGAGGGTCCAAATCCAGAAGCCCCGTTTGATGAACCACCCCCTCAAGATCTGAATATTGATAATCAACCAGAAGCTGACACTGCTGTACCTGACAGTGAACCGGTAGATCCAATCCAGGCTGACGATAGGTCTTCCAGTCCGGTGAGAGCCACTGACACTCCACCATCACCCGTAAAAACTACTGGAGGCCAAGGAGATGATGTTATCATTACCGGTATGGGCCACAGCTCTCCTGGCCATCCTGTAGTCTTGGCCAAACATAGTGCCAAGGAAGAGCGTGCTACCATGGAGAAGGGTAAATGGAGCACTGATTTGTCAAGCTACACCCATCTCAGCGCTGAAGAACTCCACTCCGGTTTTTTAAACTGTCTACACTCAAACCGTGATTATGAAGCCGGTTTGGTGAACCTGATGAAGGAACGCTATGAGGTGTTTTCATCACCTTTCCTTTCTTGATTCCAAAGTATAGACATCAACCCAAGTAGCCCCAAGGGCCGGTTTATGATCTTAATCATAAACCGGGACTTTGTAATATCTTAATAATTGCATGCTAATCCTCAATATGACAAGTCCCCAGTAAAAACAAAACCGATACTTTATCATTGTATTCATGTAGTTTTCATCGGTGTAGCCCCCAAGGGCCGGTTTAGCTTTGCGAGGTAAACCGGGTTGAGGGAGTCCTGGATTAGGGGGTATCCGGACAATCAGATTATATCCTTTGGCCGGACTGTTGGACTATGAAGATACAAGATTGAAGACTTCGTCTCGTGTCCGGATGGGACTCTCCTTGGCGTGGAAGGCAAGCTTGGTAATACGGATATGTAGATCTCCTTTCTTGTAACCGACTCTGTGTAACCCTAGCCCCCTCCGGTGTCTATATAAACCGGAGGGTTTTAGTCCGTAGGACAACATACAATCATACCAGTGGCTAGCTTCTAGGGTTTAGCCTCTCTGATCTCGTGGTAGATCAACTCTTGTACTACTCATATCATCAAGAACAATCAAGCATGACGTAGGGTTTTACCTCCATCAAGAGGGCCCGAACCTGGGTAAACATCGTGTCCCCTTCCTCCTGTTACCATTCGCCTAGACGCACAGTTCGGGATCCCCTACCCGAGATCCGCCGGTTTTGACACCGACATTGGTGCTTTCATTGAGAGTTCCTCTGTATCGTCATCATTAGGCTTGATGGCTCCTTCAATCATCGATACCGATGTAGTCCAGGGTGAGACTTTTCTCCCCGGACAGATCTTTCTATTCAGCGGCTTCGTACTGTGGGCCAACTCGCTTGGCCATCTAGAGCGGATCGAGAGTTACGCCCCTGGCCACCAGGTCAGGTTTGGAAGCTTAAACTACACGGCCGATATCCGCGGAGACTTGATCTTCGACGGATTCGAGCCCCTGCCGAGTGCGCCACACGGTCATGATGAGCATGATTTAGCTCTACCATCGGACAGTGTTCGGGAGATCGCACTGGCAACCACTCTGACCCTCAATTCGGAGCCAATTGCGCCATCCATGAATGGGTGGATAGACCCCGCCACGGAGGCCGTATTCTCAGCGGCGATCGAGCCGAGTATTGACTTTACCCTTCATGGGAGCCGTGACGCCGAACTACCGGACTCGTCCCTGGCCACGGACTCTGAACCGTCCATGCCTATCGAATCCAAATGGGCGCCGATCATGGAGTTCGCCTCCCCGGATATCTTTCAGCACTCGCCCTTCAGCGACATACTGAATTCATTAAAGTCTCTCTCCTTGTCAGGAGAGTCCTGGCCGAACTATGTCCGGCAGGATTGGGATGCGGATGACGAAGAAATTCGCCGCCCACCCACCACCCACTTAGTAGCCACTGTCGACGATTTGACTGACATGCTTGACTTCGACTCCGAAGACATCGACGGTATGGACGACGATGCAGGAGACGAACGGGAGCCACTGCCCACAGGGCACTGGACGCCCACTTCATCATATGATGTATACATGGTGGACACACCGAAAGAAAACGACGACAAGGAACGGAAGGACGCAGCGAAGGATCGTTCCCCCGAGAAGCAGTCAAAGCGGCGGCGGAAGCGCCACTCCAAATCCCGCATCAGCAGAAATAGCGATCATATAGACCAAGCGATAGAGCAGGGTGAGCCAGCGGACGACAAACATGGCATTGAACCACCGTCCGACCACGGCAACACGGAGAATCAAACCGAACAACCCGACTCCGGCGAGCATAACAGTCCGGATGACATCACACCGGACAGGCACCCGGAGCAACAGAATACCCATCAAAGGCTGGTTGCCACTGCGAGGAGTCTGAAAAAGCAAAAGCAAAGGCTCAGGGTTGCACAAGACCCACTCAGAATTAGATGGAGTGAAGTACTCAACACTGCAGCAAAATATGGCGGTAGTCGCCACACAAAGAGCTACCCGAAGCGAAAGCTGCTATCTGAATTCGATGAGGAGGCCTTAGATCCGCCGCAATAAAAAACAAAATAGCCATCCGGTCGGATAGACAACCTCGTGGCCAACATAGAGCGGCAAACGACGCCGCACACAAGCCAGTACGCGATCCACGCGAGGGCTCATCAAAAGGACAGCGCAAGCAGATCCATCTACGGACCAAGCAAGCGCGCTCCAGCACGCAATGCAACACAACAAAAATCCGAACACCACGGTACAGCCAAATATAGGGGTGTCGTGCACCCCCTATGTTTCACTGATGAGGTGCTGGACCATGCATTTCCAGAGGGATTCAAACTCGTAAACATAGAGGCGTACGACGGAACGACATACCCTGGGGTCTGGATTGAGGACTACATCCTCCATATCCACATGGCTCGAGGAGACGAGCTCCACGCCATCAAGTACTTACCCCTCAAGCTCAAAGGGCCAGCTCGGCACTGGCTTAAAAGCCTCCCCGAAAACTCCATTGGAAGTTGGGAAGAGCTTGAAGACGCTTTTTGGGCAAATTTTCAAGGGGTCTATGTCCAACCACTGGATACAGACGATTTAAATCATATAACTCAACAGCCCGGGGAGTCAGCCCGAAAGCTTTGGAACAGGTTCCTCACTAAAAAGAACCAACACTACAAAAAAATACACTTCCGTGATGATACGTGTTTGTCACAGTAGGTCGCTTTTTTGTCATGCATGTACATCCATGACAAATTTATGATAGAATCAACATAGTCATACCAGTGCTGTCATAGAAGTGTTCCATGACATTACCAAAATTATCATCAGGGAAGTGTCCACTTCCATGACGATAAATCACGTGTCATAGAAGTGCTTTCGTCAAGGGTGACCGACACGTGGCATCCACCGTAACAGAACGCCGTTAAGCTATCGGGTCGGGTTTTGGATCCGATAACCCATTAACAACCCCGACCAATGGGGATTTTCCACGTGTAAAATCATCATTGGCTGGAGGAAACACGTGTTGGCTCATCATTGGGACAGATGTCAACCACTCATTGGACGGAGGTGCCTATGATACGTCGACACGTGGCAAGGCCCAACAGTGGCCCATTCCTGTGAAAAGGCCGGCCCGTTTGACTTGGTCAAAAGCTAGCGGGCCGGCCCATGGAAAGCCAGTTAACGGCCTGTTCGAATATAGCCCATTTACAGCGCGCTAACCCAAGGCCTGTTACACCCTATCCGAATTAGGCCCAGTAGCATCATCTGGGCCATCCAATATGATTCCAGCCTGTTTTCACTTCTGGTCCATGTATGACCCATGACGTCTTTCGGCCCATATGAGGCCCTATGTAACTCTTGGCCTACTAACGGCCCGTGGTGAAACTGGGCTGTAATGAATAGTGTATCACTTTACACCCATTAACGGCCCGTGGTGAAACTGGACCGTAATGAACAGTGTATCACTTTATACCCATTAACGGCCCATTATTCCGTTGGGCCGTTTCCAGCCCATGTTATCTTTCGGCCTTCTCAGAGCCCATTTACTCTTGGGCTCATTTCCAGCATTCATTTGCTTACGGCCCGTTACTGTCTTTTTCTGCTTGTGGGCCAAATTCAGCCCGTGGTTACAGTCGGCCCGTTTGTGGTCCGTTAATACATTGGGCCGATTTCATAGCGTCATCAAATACGGCCTATTAACGATGGCCCATTATGGTCGGCCCATGAACGGACGATTCCAACTCTAGCCCGTTTACGGCCATAATGCGGTCTGTTTGGCCCATGTTTGGCCAATCGATTATACGGCCCGCAAAAGGCCCATTGTTTCTACGGCCCGTAGTAGGCCCATTATTTCTACGGCCCGTAGAAGGCCCACTATTTCTACGGCCAGTAGGAGGCCTAGTGTCACTACAGTAAATATTAGCCCGTGGTTATTGTGGCCTAGTTTTAAAAAATAGGTTATTGCAGCCACTAGCTAACCGCGGAAAAAGAACTGCAATGACTACAAGAAAAAAATAAACAAGAGAACAAGGAAATAAATAAGCAAGCAACTAATGCTAGGCTATCACGGCTATTACACATATTACATCCACTGGGCATCAAAGTTCGCCACCAGTGCAAATATAGGGAACAAAGTAGCATATCATATACACTGGTTGTCAAAGTTGGCGACCAGCGCAAATAAACGCCGTAGCAAAACAAATCCAGAACTAAAACCACTTCAGAAGATCTCAAGAAACAATATCCTGGTTACACATAATGCTGGCAAGATGCTTAGCAAGCTTATTAACTTTCTCTTGTTTGGCGCTTAAATCCTTCAGCGCTTGCTGTTGCACCAGAAAATATGCATCTGAATTCTGCAGGGACTTCCTCAGTCCTTCAGCTTCCTGTCGCAGCACATCTGATTGATGTCTTTCAACTTGAAGTTGAGACTCAAGAAGACGAACTAATTCAGGCAGCGAGTTTGAAGAGCTTGTGCCAGCAGTAGTGGCCAGTAACTCGAACACTACATCAAGACATGACTTTTGGGTTCCCTCACTGTCGTCAAGATAGTTTTTATCAGTTTTCTTGGAGACCAACAGGGATGTCTCAATATCTTGAACCTTATCTGCATTACTTCCTTTACCATTGGATAACGCGTACTGTTCTCCAATATTTTATCCGCATTTTAAAAGAGAAACAAGCAGACATCTCACATGTTTACCATGTTGTATATGAAACTCATTTTGGTAAATGAGTTCAGTAGTAAAGTGGACAGGATAACAACATGAAACAAACATATATCTATGTACCATGGTCACTTTATGGTCTATACCATTCTAGTTTTTGTTGCCAAATCAAGATAGAGACACAGTTCAAATAATATTTGTTCAAGACAAAGCAGAATAGACAGAATATAAGTGTGGGTAACTATAGAGCAATAGCAACACTTGTAATGTGCATGACATGAGAACATAACTGTTTATTCAATTGAAACTGAAATCAACATAGAGCAGGTTACAACAGCAAACCAGTTAAAGAAACAGGTTTAAAACATACCTGTTGCGCCATTGGAGTTTCAATTCCATCCTTCAAATTTGAAAAAGTTGGTATGAGTAAATACAGTCATGCAAGAGCAAAGGAGTATGAACCATAGCTACAGAACCTGATCTGAGAACAAATCTTCTTCTCCTTTAAGCGTTGAGTTGGGATTCGGAGTGGTGGTCCTCGTGCTTTGGGCACTGCAGTTCCCTTACTAACGGCTCGTGTTTGGGTGCTCTGTGGTGGATACGGTGCTGTGTCAACTAGAAATGGGTTACTATCTGCAGGAGTTGGGGTTAGAAGGGGTGTAGCTGGTTCTCTGTCCAACTGGGTAGGGGTACAATCTGCGAGAGTCTGGGTTATGTGTGGTGGATCTGGTCCTTGGGCAAGTACAATCGTGGTTCTATCTGCATCAACTGGTAGCACTATCTTTTCTGAAGACCATGTTGTTACTCCCTTAGATACTGCCATCATGCTCTCCAATTCAAATGGCTGATAAACAAGAAAAGTAATTGAAAGTATAGACATTGTATGATAGACAGGTGCAATGGATAGTGGGGAATAAAAGAGGGCATGAAATAATTCATATTTATGTTGTCTAACCAAACAGGATAGCATGACACAATTTCACATATATGATGGCTAACTAAACAGGATAGCATGACACAATTTCACATTATGATGGCTAACTAAAAAACATGGAAAGACATAGTTCAAAATATGAGACTATGTAAACAGGATGACATGACATAACTATATAATGTGTTTATTAAATAGGTTGGCATGCCATAATTCACATACATTCACGGATAGAATGCCATAATTCAAAATATAATGACTGTAAACACTAAACAGGATGAGATGATATAACTATATGATGTCTTTATTAAATGGGTTGCCATGCCATAATTCAGATAGATGATGTGTATGTACTATGTAAACATGATGGCATGATATAATTCAAATATATGATTTATATAGTAAGCAAGTAAGCAGATGGCAATCCATATATGATGTAAAAACTAAGCAATGCAAGACAACATGCATGACATGGGTAATATAACCCTGCCAAGTTTGAGCATAGACCTCAGGAGGAAAATAGGACTGGTCATCAGTGTCTGAATCCTCCTCTGAGGAGCTCTCTGTAACCAGCAAGACGTCTGCTTCAGCAGGTAGCATTGTCTGCTCTGAATACCTTGTTTTCATTCCATATACTTCCATCACCGCTTCAGAAGGCTGATGCACAGGAATAGTAGTTGAATATACAAACATTGTCGCCAAATGGAACACATAATACAAAAAAATGATAGCATGATATAATTCACATACATGATGATTGGCTAAACAGCATGGCATTGCATAATTCACATATATAATGTCTTGCAACAAGATGGCAATGTATAATTCACATATACAATGTCTTGCAACAAGATGGCAATGCATAATTCACATATATGGTAATTAGACACTGAACAGGTGGCATTCACACAAAGCATGTCTAAACTAATCAAATGACATAGCAATGCGAGACACCATACGCACGATATGAGCAATAGAACCCTGCCAAGTTAGAGCATACACCTCGGGGGGGGGGGGAATAGGACTGGTCATCTGTCTCTGAATCCTCCTCTGAGGAGCTATCTGTAACCAGCGAGATATGTGCTTCGTCAGATAGCATAGTCTGCTCTGAAGACCTTGTTTTCACTCCAGAATTTGCCATCACCGTGTCAAATGGCTGATGCACACAAAGAGCAGTTGAATGTAATAACATTGTTGACAAATGTAATATGTAACGAAAAAAAGGATGGCCTGATATAATTTACATACAAGATGACTGGCTAAGCAGGATGGCATTGCAAATTTCACATATATGATGCCTGGCTAAACAAGATGGTGTTGCATAATTCACATAAACGATGAATAAACTAAACACATGCCATTCGCACAAAGGATGTCTAAACTAAGCAGATGACATATTTGATGTATAAAGTAAGCAATGCAAGACACCATATGCATGATATAACCAACATCAGCATGCCAAGTTAGAGCGAAGACCTCAGGGGGTAAATACGAGTTGTCTTCTCCTTCTGAATCCCCCTCAAAAGAGATATCTTCCTCTCGATTACAATCCAAAATGCGTGGAGGGGGGCTGCCTTTGCGCCTACCATGGAGCGACGTCTACATGAAATTTTATTGCCACACAAGGCTCGTCTCTTTTGCTCTACATGTTCAGTTCCATTGTTTACAATAACTGTCATGCATAGGAATAAAACATAGTGAGATTATGTAAGGAGTGCATGCAGAAATCCAGAGTGATGGTAGCAACCTGTGGATAGACCCAAAACCAATAATAGCACGCAGATAATGGCTTTAGTTAAAAAATACAGATAATGGCTTCTTTACTGTTTGTTTCCCACCCAACATGAAACTCATAGTAGACACCGGAAGTTAACCAGATAGTAGATAGATACTATTGATAGCGGCCCCGATATGTACCCCACAAACATTTAAAAACTCAAGTTTGACCATTAGTTTGGAGCTGACTCAGAGTCTAGTCGGTGAACAGGACGATAAAGTAGCATGTAATATTAAGCGATGCATAACGTAAGCAGACACGAAAGAGTGCGACCTCTCTTGCGGACCCGTGTAGTCCTCGAGATCATCTGCTCGGTTGATGATGGTAGTGCAATTTTCATGGCTGCCAGCGGCGGGGAAGAAGATCTAAGGTGGCGAAAGACAGTCTGGAGGCCGGATCCCTGCTGTCCTGGACCCTTCTGTCGTTGGAGCAGCTGAGCTGGGGTGGACGACGGCACAGCAGGAGTGGGACAAACCACACAAGGTTTTCTTTGACAACTATCTGTAAGAGATGTAATTCTGTAAGGGCTCGTTTGAATTGGAGGATTACAACAATGCAGGGATAGGAAATAGACAGGAATAGGATAGGAATGCACATGCAAAACAGAGAATTTAAAAACACAGGATTTCTGCCAATCTGGGTGTTTGATTCACAACAATTGGAAGATCACATGATGCAAAGAAGCATGGTGAGATTAAGTCACACCACAAGAATATGTACGGTTATAATGCTATTATGCTACTATCTCTTAGTCTTGTGCTTCATGAATAGGAATTTGAAAAGGAGGACAAGTGAAAATTAAAATTCCTACGTTTTTTCTTTCAAGGAGACACTAAAGGAAAAAAAATCCATGTGCTCAGTGGACAACATATATAACATGTAGAGTAAAAAAGAGATGCAACAAGTGTACAACCTCTTTGGCGAAGCCATGTCGATCTCAGCATGATTGGGTTGGCCGGTGAGGATGCTCCGGCTGACTTGGCTGTCGGAGGAGGGAAAGAAGATCTTAGGCGTCTGGAGATGGAGCCCGAGGTACTGCTCCACTATGATGGAGGGTTTCGTCATTGGAGCATCTCCGGTGAGTTGTACGACACCGAGGCTGAAGCAGGACAAGAGAGACAACGAACAACGTTATCCTGAGTGGAATTCTAATAGCATCTCCAATACATGACGTAAAATACATAACCACAAAGTGCTAGATGTAAAATACATCAGCCGCTCATCTCTGAACTTAACTGTCAAAACTGAATTTAACTGTCGAAACTGAACTTAACTGTCGAAACTGAACTTAACTGTCGAAACTGAATTTTGCTGTCGAAACTGAATTTTGCTGTCGAAACTGGTCGCACTAGCAAGGTGAGGCTACACGTCGGTCGACTAACTTTTTCATCTCTGGTCAGTCGATCTTGCAGCCGTTGGATATGAAATCAAGGGCCTGCGGTTCATCTTCAACCTCCACCCCCCTGAGCTGGCCCAACAGCAGCCCCCCGCGGCCGGCGGTGCGCCGCCCCGCCCGCCCTGAAAACACTCCCCACCGCCGGTCTGCCGCCGCCCCGGCCATCCCTCTAGCCCCCCCATGCCGAGCTTTTTCTCTGGCGATCCCCATGGCACCGCCCCGCCAAATCCCTGCTACCGCCGGCGACCACCGCCCCCATCCTGAACCCTAAGATAGATAGTGGGGTACCTCTCCGGGGAGCCCCCCTCCCCGCTGCGGCTGGTTCTTCCTTCACCCCGACGGCATGGGAGTGAAGTGTAGCTAAATCGGAGCAGCATCGCAAGCAAGAGCAAGAGCGAGAGCAGCAGCACGAGCAAGAGCAATAGCAAGAGCAGACCAGGCAGGGGACCGAGAGCAAGAGTAGAGCAGCAACGCGAGCGAGAGCTAAAGCAGCAGAAGGTCCTACTGATGTGAACTTCACCGCCGAGGGAGCGACACCGTGGAGGAAGTGGCCGGTGACGCCGCCGTGGATGGAGCCGCGCCATGTCGGCTCGGGACCGAGCGCCGGCAGCACCTTGAGATCAAATCAAGAAGAAAATGTGGTGATTAGTGTACAACCTCTTTGGTGGTGCCGATTAGGCCGCAACTTCATCTGAGGAAATGGTGATGATGATGCTCTTCCGGTGGTGCAGGTGAAGATGGCGGTGTGGGAATGGAGGTCGCACGAAAGACGAGGGGAACATCGGGGTGGCTCCTTGGAGGTGGAGGACGGTGTGGCTGAACCGGCGGGACAATGAGATCGACGACGGATCATCATCCGGTATGGTGGATGAGGGACGTCGAGGTGTTGCTGTGGACGACATCATCGGGGAAGAGGCTCCGGCTGGGTGGCGGACGGAGCAGGGTGTGGGGTTTCGTCGCGGGTTTTTGCGGCCTCGGTGTATGAATGGGTGGGCGGATGGGATGGCAGTGGGGAACCATGGCTTACAGATGCGCTTGTCCGAAATGTGGGGTAAGTTACGAAAGTACCCCCACCGATTTGAGGCAGTTCTTTCGGTTCAGGGGTACCACGGGCATTTCGCGTGTCGGGATTTCACAGGAGGTGGGAGTTTTTGCGCGCGTTGTAATTTCGGGCTAACAAGGCGCGGGTTGAAATTTCCGGACAAGCCTAACGTGTACTGTACCAAATCAATGCGCCCTACAAATGTCATTCAAAACTTTGAATTCATGTTATGTTCAATTAAAATATTTCGCTACGTGTATAATGCATGCGACCTACTACTCAAATGAATGTTTTAGTGCATTCCAAACGTATATACTACCGCTTCAATATGAACTAAATTTGAATTCGTTTCTCTATTTGAATAAGATCTACGGTAATGATTGTTGTGAAGTCAAAGCATTTGAATTTGTTTCTTTGTTTTAATAAGATCTACAATCATCATTATTGTCAAGTTAAACCATCGTTTGTGTATTATCTTCACAGCACACCACATGATTAGTCTCGAGTTACATATGAACTATGTGTACTATATGAACTCGAACTAGATTTTTTGAATCCACTTTATTTTGATTTCAAATCACATTAAATTTCTAGCTCTAGCTAGATTTTCATAATCTAAACCATGTCTCATACGTATAATGTGTTTATCACATTATGTATGGTGCCCCACCCCATACGCCTACAAGTATTTAGATGTGAGTTGCAAACACCACACATTACCACAAATTCAAATAAAATGTGAGAATGTTCGATATATAGTATTGTTTAGATTGTTCGATATTTAGTTGTAAGCTGCAAACGCCACACATTATCAGAAATTCAAATAAAATGTGAGATTGTTTGATGTATAGTATGGTTTAGATTGTTCGACATTTAGCTGTGAGTTGCAAACAACATGCATTATCACATTATGGTATAACATGTGCACAACACGTGTATCACCGCTATATTCATGCATGCTATGTTTAAAACTCTATGATCTCCTATTCAAATATATGAATCTGCTTTCATATCAAATTATGATCTTTGTTAGTCTCTTACACCCACACAATCCTCTAACCTTTGTAGCTATACCACTAACTTTCTCTCGTGCATGAAAATGCCCTCCTCGCCCTCCCCCTCCCTCGGCATTCTATGCACCGGGCACATTCATTTTTTTCTTTAGGTCGTTTTCCCAGAGTCTCCACAACTCCTTTCCGACACACACCGATCGATAAACCTCTCCAGCGATGCCTGCCTACAACATACAAACACACCTTCAATCTCCTCCTTTATGTGTCCTTGCCTCGAGTCTCTCATACGGTCAGACACACGTGTAAACTCTCGCCCCTCTTTTCATCGCTCTCTCATAACCGCACACTCCTCCCCCTATCTAGCTAGTAGTTGGGCCTCTCGCACCACCTCCTAGCTCCATTCTCTCTGTCTATCCGTCTCGCTGGGCCTTATTAGCCTCTAACAAATGGACGTACACCGACCGATCTCTCGCTATACATATAGCTAGCTAGGTCCTTATAACTCGTTTTTACCCACATGTCAATCGATCTACCTCATTAGTTGTGTCTCTCCCTTCCTCCGACAAACAACAATTGATCTACCGATCTAGTTAGGTTTGCTTACCAAACACATGGTTCCCCTTCATCATCCATGGATGCGTCCCGACAGATCTATCACGCACAGGCACACGCAGAAACACATCCCCACTCTTATTGATAACATTGCAGTTCCACCCTCAGTTTGTCTAGTAGGCCTCTCCCACCATCTTCGAGAAGCAACTCCATCACCCATCTAGCACTTTACCCCTCTCCCTCCCTCTCTCTCTCCTCTATCTCTCTCCCATCATATTTCCCGTCCTTCAGTTATGTATGGATGTCGACCGATCTCCCTCAAGACATAGCTGGGTTTCTCCTTCTCAACACATATACGAGTCGTTCTACCTCTATAGTTAGGCCTCTGCCTACCCCTCCCACCACCCCCTCCCCCCCCCCACACACCGATACATCGAGCGCTCTAGTCATGTCTCCCTGCCACACACAAACTTGGCGTGTGCCCTCTAACGTTCCGGTAGGCCAGTCGCCCTATATCTTTGACTTGTACACACACACAATTTCGATGGCTCTCTTCATCGATCTCGCACCCACCCACTTGATCCTCTCTTCGACTCTATCGATAGCTATGACCCCTCCCTCTCTTCTCGTGGATTGACCAACCCTCTATGTATGATATGGATATCCCTCCATTTCACACACATTGCATGCAAAAATTTGATTGAGATGTCATCGACACATATTCCCATAAATAATTCACGAAATCAACCCCCCACCCCACCCCCACCCCAAAACAAAAAACACTCATGAACGTGGTTTGTATCTCTCACACACACCCACGTAGGTGGGGAACGTGCACGAAGAGAAGAGGTGCATGCATGGCGCATGTACTCCCGTCTCTTTCCCAACCACACCCGTGCGGGTACACGGTGGAGCTCATTTCTGTACAAAAAAAGCATCCCACGTGGTAATTTGGCACGTGTACTGGTTGTCCACTTGGTGGAGGGAGGATCGTCTACCATGGGCGAATAAACAAATTGCGACTTGACGTGTTATGTTAAAAAAAGAGGCAAACCATGTGGGGCCTACCTTAGAGGCAAGGCTCTATACAGTGGAGTACTTTTGATGTGTCCCGTCAACTCGCAGAACAAGGAGAAGCTTGCTTAGTAGGCCCTCTCCCCCGCCCACAGGCGCGGTGGCTCATAGGATGAGGTGAAGCTTGCTTACTACGCCTTACGCCCGCTCCCTCGCCCATGCGCGTGGTGGCTCGCAGGACGAGGAGAAAAATTTACTACTCCCTAGGTTTACTCCTCATCCCTACTACATTGGTTATAGAGATTATATCATATTGTTTGGAATATATATGTCCTTTAGTAGATTTCAGTATGAACTACTAGTACATACTCCAAACACTGATGTATATAGACGTATTTTAGAGTGTAGATTCACTCATTTTGCTCCGTATGTGGCACTCTCCCTCGCCCCTCGACCCTCGCCCACGTGGTGGACGTGCAGCAATTCATTCGGTCTCATATAACCAGAACGATATATACTGCACTACCATTATTGCTCGACTTCCCGAAGAGGCGAAGAGCCAATCGCAAGGTCAATATTTTGGAGATGCCAAGCGCAAGGTTATAGGAGAACGAGTAGTAGGTGCCGCGTCATTTATAAATAAAGTTTTTTTCTTCAGTGGCACGTACGCAATATGATAGGTTCATATGGAGGGAAAAGGAGTACATAGTCAGGACAGGCCAGCCTACACGGTTGCTCGCTGGGGTTGCTCTCTTCACACTCTCTTGCACAAAATGATTGTGGCCACATCTCTAACATCCCGGTGGATCACGTCCGCTTGGGGAAGGGGTGGATGCTTAGTGTAGATGCGGTGGCCGTCGCCGACGGCGAAAACCCAATGTCGGCACGTCCCGATCAGGGGTCCCCGACGTTCTCTCTCACAAAGCCGGTGAGGTTGCCTTCGTCCCTTGCGCATTTCCGCGATGTGGGCAGTTGCCGCCTCCCGCCGCCCTCCTCAAGGTTGAGCTACGTCCCTCAGGTACAACTCCCTTTACAGCCGACTTGCACCACTGCTCCAGCTGCCCACATCACTCCTGTGGATATTTCTCAACTTCTTTGCCCCGCACATACCTCTACTGGCTTCTACGTACTGTATTTGCGATGAGTTTATGTCTCATCAACTAGTCCCAGTAATCTTATTCTAATCACGCTTGTTCAATTTCTTTGCCACAGGGATGCTCATCTCGATTTTGGTGAAACTGCACAAAATGATCCGATGGTCAAAAGGTTGCAAACTTCATTTATTAGGAAGCTCGAACGTTGCCAGCAAATTGAAGCCTGGTCAGGGTTCACGGTTCAAGGGCTAGGGACTGCATGGATCTTTTTTTCTTTAGCTGCCTCTGTTCCAAAATAAGTGTCAACTTTAGTAGTAGTACAACTTTGTACTAAAGTTTGCACAAAGTTGAGAAACTTATTTTGGAACGGAGGGAGTACATATTTGCTATGATCTGTCAATCATTGAGATGCAATAGCATGCATGTTAGTCTCCTTTGTATTTGATGAAATGTTGCAACGGGCAACCTTGGACGCAAGATACATGTAACAGAAGCTGGAAGCTTCATAGCATTGTACAAATTTATCTCGCTGATAAATTACAGTACGTACTATACTAGTACTTCCTCCGTTCCTAAATATAAGTCTTTGTAGAGATTTCACCATGAACCACATGCGGATGTATATAGATGCATTTTAAGTGTACATTCATTCATTTTGTTCCGTATGTAGTGGAATCTCTACAAAGACTTATATCTACTAGTAATAGCTAGCCCCCACTACTAGGAATTCTCTATCCTCTCCTTGATCCACGTCATCAAAATTGATGTAGCCGTTAGATGAAGTAGATCAGTCCATAATAGCCGTCTGATCTTGACGTTGAGTGGCTCCGCACTAAGCCACATGCAAGCATGCAGAAATACCGTGCCACATGCATGTGAGTGGGTTTTAAATCACATCAACATGTCTGCATGCAAGCATGCACCGGTAGCATGCATGTAAGTGAGCTTTTAAGTCCCATTAACATGTCAAAAAGAAAAATATAATCCCATTATGCAGTAGGAGTTCAGGAGTTGGCTGATCTTTTTTCCTTACGTGGGATGATCTAAATGATGATGGGAGTTTATTTAGTTTGGCTACCACATTTGTCATGCGGTTATAGAGTTTTTTGTTCTATGAAATTGATAATTTTGCACAGAGAGATATACCGCTGTTCCGCGCCAATGCGCGGGGACTCATCTAGTAATATTTAGGAACGGAGGGAGTACTATGTAAAGAGTTAGGTGTCGCACGGTGATAGTAGTGTGAGGTGGGCCATGTAATCACTGAGCCTGGGTGTTTTCACTGCTCTTGCACGCCTCCGTTGTAAGAATGGAGAAAATTGTAATCTAGTAGTAGTAGTATACCTCCTTTCGCTGAAAGCGTGGGACATCCAACAATCCTACCACCTCAGTAATAAAGACCAATGAGCCGTCAAATCACATAGACCCAGCAGTAAGTTGGACGGACGAAGCAACCATCACTCTTGCGCTAGTGAGAGGTCGCGTCCGATCTGCCCGGGCATGAATGCAGCACCGATTCTTTGGAGCGGCGCTGACCGTTTTGGGCGGGAAGCGCGCGGGCGATGGAGGGGCTTTGGGTGGGCCAGGCTGGTTAGGAGCTGTCGGGACCCCGATCCTAAGTCACACCGATCTAGCATGTAACACTTCATATCACTTTGCGGCCTCACGCACGGTATTCCCACGGGTGCCACCTTACCTGGCCCGGGACCGTTTGCGCCTTTTGGCTCACGTATATGATAGTGTCGCTAGCATCCATATGACAGAGAACCCGGGCCGACATGACTAGTCGTGAACCCAAAGTAGCACTAACTTACAGGGACAGGCATACATGAATCAACCTCGAGCATGTCGGTCAACAGCGTATGAATCCGGGCTGTAGCACTGGGCTAACAGGACTCCGGGAATCCGGGCTGTAGCAGGCTAGGTAGGACTCCGGATGTCACCACATGACATTTCCCCGAAGGGACAGACATAGGAACAAAGTGAATCACATGCCGGCCAGTCAAGTGTTTCGGAGCAGTAGTGCTGGGCTAGCAGGACTCTGGTGAACCGGGCTGTAGCGGACTACTATGGCTCATGGAAGCACAAGACTACATTTCCCCATAATAGAGGCTACCAGAGGTAAACAACTAGGTTGTCGGATCCCACACATAGCAATACACGTTACACGTACGCATAACATGCAAGTATGTGCTGTACAACATGGCATCACAACATAACTCAAACTCATATAGATAAAGGCCCAGATGAGCCACATAGCATTCAATACAAACAGGGGTCTCATGACCCATCATTCAGAGCATACAAGCAACGGAGGCATTACATGTCTGAGTACAGACAACTACAAAAGGAAAAGACTAAGAAGCCTGACTAAACACGCTACTCATCGAAGTCACTAGCGTAACCAATTGCAAAACATAAATAAGCAAACGTGAGTACAAAGGTACTCAGCAAGTCTTACATCATAACTATCTACATATGCAAGATTATCAACAAAGGGGGTGGTGGAGTTTTAACAGCAGCAACCAAGCTTTGACTCAGTGGCTAACCTATACTATGAGTATCAGAAACTTCTTTGAGGTGAAAAGATGCACACGAGTCCGCATATTCATCATATCAATACTCCACTATGGATCCGTCCCCGTCTCCCTACGAGAAGGCCATCCATAGCACTCACACTTATCTTGCGTATTTTAGAGTATCCACTTCAAGTTGTCTATGTACTACATAAGTCCTCCAAGTTTCCATATCCGAGGAAAACGGCTATTCGAATAGATAATGTTAACCCTGCAGGGGTGTACTTCTTCACACACGCTCTCGCCACTTATAGCCCTGTACACGTCATTTACCTCGGCAACCTTCAAGCGGAAGCCGGGCGAGGGTGTCGGCCATGACCTGACTAACCACACAAGTCTCTCATCCAGGTTTATCGCCTATTCGGGTTCCATCCGCAAGGAGATTCGGCCGGGGTGTCACTCACGGCCCAAAACGATGTGTGCAGGGTTCCCAAGCCCACCATCCGGGAGCCACTTGGTACACCGTGCCACGGTGCCTAGTCTGTCCCAGGCCCGTCCCGTCGGACACCACCTGGTAGACAAGTAGCACTACCTACAAACGCCAGAAACTAGTTGCAACTCCTGGACAGAGATCGAGTGGATTAATAAGTCGAGAGGGGCCGGATAACCGGAACCCAATGTGTGGTAGTAACTGGACTTGGATAACATACACAAAACTCAGTGCTTAAGGACGGTTCCAATCAGACAACCCACCATGTACTCCTATATGGCCTCTCATCGCTACCTTTACCAAAACGTGTTCACACACTTAGCCTTTATCGATAGAACATGTTCACCACTCCGATTCATTTCCGATGAATCAGACCTGACACAACTCTAAGCATAGCTGGCATAAAGAAAACAAGCATGGATGAGCAGGCACATCAAGGCTCAAGCAACTCCTACTCATGCTAGTGGGTTTCAACTATTTACTATGGCAATGACAGGTCATGCAGAGGAATGGGTTCAGCTACCGCAGTAGAAAGTAGCAGTTTGAATCGTTGTTGTCCTAATGCAGTAAAAGGAGCAGGAGCGAGAGAGTGGGATTTATCGAGATGCTCAAGGGGGGTTGCTTGCTTGATAGATCCACGAAGAAGCACTGCTCCTCAGACAGGTACTCGGGACACCTTCCGGAGTAGAACCTATCGAGGAGGGACAGTGCCGGCAATCAATAAACAACCATATGCAACAATATGATGCATGAAGATGGCATTTCAAAGATGCTATGATTTGCCCTAATGCATCTGGCATCAATTTGGTTGAAGTCCATATGAACCAAGGGTTCATATGCAAACCCCAAATTAAGTATATAACGTGCCATTATTACGTTTTCACTTATACAGCAAGTTTAAGTTGGTTTTTCATGCATGAAACTGGCATAAATGGATTCCTTGCATTTTTCTGATGATTTTTCATATATAAATTATTTCATTCTGAGCTACGGTTTAATTATTATGAATTTTAGAAGTTTTAAATATTTTCTGAAATTCTCTGAATTATTTAAAATCCAGAAAATCAATTACTGCGTCAGCGTGACATCACAGAGGCATCAGCAGGGCTGACCAGGTCAAACCTGACGTGTGGGGACCACACGTCAGTGACACTGGGGTTAACCCTGAGTCAAACCTGGGCTGATTAGCTTTGACTAAGCCCTGGGGCCCACTGGTCAGTCTTAGGGGGGATTAGGCTGTGGGATTAGTGCTAATGACAGCCACGTTGGCCTCACCGGAGTTCGGCCGGCGATGACCTCGAGCCACGGCAGAGCCCGCTTGGAACTCGCCAGAGGCCACAGGTCGACGCGTCAGGGGCACCAGAAGGAAGCCCGTGCCCGTGCGCATCCGGGGAGACCAACGGGAGGGCGCCGGATGGCCGGAGTTCGCCAGAAGCGAGCTCCTGGCGGCAACCGGAGCTTGGTCAGGATCGGCTACTCGCTATGGTACATGGGAAGGTGAGCTAGCAGGTGCGTTCGTCTCCTGGGAGCAGCACGAGCACGATGACGTGCTCAGGGGCAAGCTACGACATCTGTAGCCACGACGGCGACGAGGCACGGCGGCGGCGAGCTTCGGCTGCGATGGCCAGGGGGGCTAGAGGAGGGATTCGACGGCGGGGAGAGAGGGGTTGGGAGCAGGAGCTCACAGGGAGGCGGCGGAGTAGGTCAGTGAGATCGGGGACGTCCTTGACGGCGTGAATCGACGGCAAGGGGCTCGGGTGCCCGAGGTTGAAGATGACCGTGAAGACGATGAAGCAGGGCCTCCTGCGAGGCGTGAATCAGCGGAGGGGACGTGGGCGGTGTTGCGGTTCTTCCGGACGCGTCAGCGAGGCGAGTGGTGGACGGTGGCCATGGTGGCAGCGAGCGGCGGCGATGAGCGCGCTTGGGTGTGCTGCGGGGAGAGGACAGAGGAGGGGGAGGAGCGAGAGGGATTGAGAGGGGGGTCGGGGAGACTGCGTGGCGTCGTCCTGGGCATCGAGGCAGCGGCGGGAAGAAGGAGGTGGCCGGGCATTCGCCGGCATGCGTCGGCCACACGCTCGGCGTCCTCCTGGCGGGAGGTAAGTGGTGACTGGCAGAGGCCAGTGGGCTGGGCCTCTGCTGGGCCGGCTGGGGGTGCCAGGTAAGCCAGGCCTCAAGTAAGTGTTTTCTATTTTTTTGTTTTCTTTTTCTATTTCTGACATTTGTTTTGACTTAAAATAAATACTAGCACAAAATTAAAAATGTTGAGATTCCTTGTGACCACTAGTTATAATATACCAGAGGCCCTCACCAAATTCCAACATTTTTGGAGCCTCTAAAATATTTATATTATTTTAAACAGCTCCAATTCAAATACATATGGATTCATTCAAAAATCCAAAATGTTTAGCAAAAATGTGCATCACCTCTGGTTGTTGGTTGCAACATTTTCCAAAGACCATGAACATTTTTGAAGAGCATTTTGGGTTTATTGAAATTCCATTTTTAATTTGGACCTATTTGAATTTGTTTTGGTGCTAGGGTTTGAAACATCCCCATTTCAACTTCATTTGAAATTTAAACATGATGCACAAAGCAAGCCTAGGTCATACCAGAACTAGGGATGTGACAGGAGCGGGTGTGGCAGCTGTCCGCATGTCCCTACCAGACACACCCGGAAACGAGAGGATGCACCGACTCTCGCGGCTAAAATCGTACACTACACAACATCTCTCTGTAGGAGTAGGTCGATCTGTCGCTCTCTCTAACACACACATGGTGTTAAACACACACACACACACACATGCACACGCACGCACCTTGGTCCCGTTGCACCTTCTAACGTGACTTATTACACCTAGACAGACGGAGTAGTAAGTATACGAGATACGGTGGCACACTGACTTAAGTCGAATACACGTGGCCAAAATTTGTGTGCATGTTATAATAAGGATTCACTTAAAATAGTACGTGAGCGAACAGAGGGATCAATTGGATAGTGTTCCCGAGCAGTAGCGAGATGTGCGAGGTAAGATACACCGCTGGCGCTTTTAATTTTTCTTATTAATTTGTTTGTTTCACCCTCTGACTGGTGGGACCCAACATACTACGTGGAGAGAGGTAAGGTGACTAAGGCTGCATTATTTCTGCACCACTGTGGATAGTCTTACCACCAAAGCTACATGACACGATTATGATTGAAATCCCAATGACTCCCACACACACAAAAAAACACGGCATGCTTGTCACACGAATGCAGGAATGTATAAAAGGTTATTTCCCTCTTGTTGAATATAACGGGAGGGTTGTGTAGCTGGTTAGCCTGTTCGTTCACTCTCTCGCCCTCTCCCGCTGGAGCCTCAGCGCTTGTAGTTGCTCTCTTCACACTCTCTCGCCCTCTCCAGATCTAAAAAAGACTTCGTTGGCCTCTCTCTCGCCTCACTGCTGCTCAAAGAGCCGGCAGGATCCGTCCGTCGGGAAGGGAAGGAGGCTTAACGTTGTCGCCCTCGGCGAGGGACTACCGGCGCAGCTGTTCACTTTCCACCCAGCGGCGGCGCGGGAGGGCCTCTGACCCCTTCTTCTACGCCGTCGTCCCGTCGCCCACCGAACCATGCCCCAAGAACCTTAAGGTATAATTTACTTACTCCACATGCATTGCTATAGCTGCATGTATACCATGAATCTAGGATGTGGTTCAAAGAGGAAAGGAGTGGGGGAAAGTAGTGGGAAAAGTTGTATATAGCATGAATCTAGGACGTGGTTCAAAGAGGAAATGAAGGGGGAAAGTTGTATAGCATTAATCTAGGACATGGTTCAAAGAGGAAAGGAATGGGGGAAAGTTGTGGGGAAAGTTGTATCGCATAAATCTAGGACGTGGTTCAAAGAGGAAAGGAAGGGGCGAAAGTACTAGTTCAAAAAGGAAAGGAAGGGACAAGGCTTTAGAGTTTGAGCAGGACTAGATTTGCTGCGCTCACATAGGGAAAGGCATCTAAAGATAACAAAACTGGGACCAACACAAATATGCTCCTTGGTTGCTTGTTCTTTGTTGCAACAGACTGTGCATGACCACAGTACATCGGTAGATGCACATGGTGCTGGTGCGTCCACTGTCCCGTGCAACTCATTAGCTGTTGTTAATCTAAGGCCCTGTTTGGTTAAAAACTCCCTAGTCCCTACCTGCTGGGTTCCAGGGACTAAACATGGACTAGAGGTTATTAAATGACATGCTAAAAGTCCATGTTACCCCTAGTAATGAACTAATAGAGACAAGGTGCGATGCGTGGCAGGGGCAACTATTGGAAAAAGTCCCAAAAAGACTCCCTCGGGGTCTTCTTTATTTAGTCCCAAATGCCCACTTTTAGGCCCTAAAAGTCCCTCCTCTTTGGTTTAGATGGGACTGACACGGAGGTTTTTTAGTCCCTACACCAAAATGTCCCTGTAAACAAACACCCTCTAATAATGCCGCTGGAAAATTGATGCAATGCCACAGTTAAAAGCAAATTACATGTTTAACAAATTTTATTGTTAATATAATATCTATGTTAATATCAATCAATGCCACCGTTTGAGAAATGCTACTCTCTTGCTTTCTTTCCCATTTAGATAAGGTAGATGCTTCTTTTTGTTGGCTTCTGTGTCATCCACCGTTATTGACCACTAATTGTTTCCTTTGCACCTCTGTGTAAACAGGGTTATCTGCTTCACCTCGTTGCCATTGTGACCTTTTATTGCATTGCACAAAACACTTTTGTTTTAAGACTGTTTTGTGCAGTTCAACCAAAATGTCACACCGACAACGTTGCTTGATTGCTTGATCTTAGTGGAACTGCACAAGAGGAGATCTTACTTCCTATCCGTTAAGGCGAATTTGGTTCAGATCTTCTTCTTGTGAGTTGTTTGAATTCCGCATCATGAGAGGTCAGTACTAGCCTTCTTTCACATGATTCTGCAGTGTGCATTCATATGTTGTGCTACTTGTATGATAATGTTGCTTGATTTTAGTGAACTGCACAAATGGGGACAAGACTTCCAATCTGTATGTGCACCGTAATATCCCATTGAGGTAAGATAAGGATATTTCACAACTGCTAGCCTGTATTTTGCCACTTTCATCAGAAAATTAAGTTTAGTACTATATTTGTGCTCCCTAATTGGCATGCCAAATCTTACATTGAAGGCGAAGCTTGTTTTTTATTGAACCAAGTGATGAAGGGGAAGAACAAGGGGAATAAAAACAAAAATCAACTCCAGGTGCTGTCATGAAAAAGTGGTATTGTCCTTGAGAAGTGCTTCATCTGTGCTGTTTTAAATTATTCCTTTCCTTTTTTCGAGCAAACAGTGATGCTAGCATTTAGTAGTCCTCTTGTCTTTGCACAACAGGATCATCTTCCTATGAAGAAGAATATGGAGTACGTGAAGTGACTAGTTCCGATTATGCCAGGATGAAGAAGCCATGTCTATCTTATCATCAGAAGGAGCAGTTGAAGGATGGTTACATTACTCCCCACAAGACCAAACTAACTTCAGCTCAGAAGGACTGACGAAATCTCCATTTTTTTGCTGTGATGCGTGAGTACAATGTTGTTCTAGGATTCATTCTGGTGAGTTCCATTTTTCTAAAAGTTTGCTCTACATGGACCATGTATGTGCCTATTGAAACTGTCAATTCATAGTACAGTTTGCTCTATACTAATCACTTTTTTGTATTTGTGCAAACAGGGGTGCTCATCTTGATTTCAATGGGAACTGCACAAAATGTTCATGGATACATCGAATCATTCATTTCCACCACAAGAAAGGAGGTGCCGATAAGTTCATGGCGTTGCAACATATAAGGGCGAAATCATACAAGCTACGCGCAAATTTGGATGATTTCGGTGGAACTGCACAAAAAGAACAGCTGGTTTATTTAGCACGAGGTGCCATGTCAATGTCCGAACTGATGGCAAACCCTTCCCATTCCACAATCATAGGCATTTGATATTTTGGAATGGGACAACCTTGTCAAATTTTGCTCATTGATTTTAGCAAGACATGCATTTGATATTTACGAATGGGACGCCCTTTCTGTCAGCAGCGTCGATCAATTTTTACTTTATTCTTCAGTTGTGAAGTAAATATTGCCTCTAACATGTGAGTCACTGAGATGCATAATCATCGATTGTTTTGAATGTTCTCTATGAATTTCCAGGCCTGTGTGTTTTATTGCAATGTACAGAAACGCTAAAAACCTGCTCAAACTCTTTGTACTCCTTCTATTCCTTTTTACTTCGCACACTATGAAAGTGCATACTTTTTTGTATAAGATTGGTCAAAGTAGAGATACTTTGACTGTAGACAAAACTTGTATGCAGACTAGAAAGGACTGGAGGGAGTACATGTGAAACTGCTGCAAACGAGGTGATCACCCTGGGAATATTGTTAGTACATATTTTTTTTGCATGTTCATCCATTGCCAGTGATACAGGAATTCGAACTAATCGAAATAAATTCATTCATACACAGTTGATTTCATATAAACATGCCAGATTTCATTACATTTCATACATTCCTCAACTAAAAAGGGGTGCGCTGGAGGTATAATTAATTAACCGAAGCTACCCACATGTGTCCCGCTGAGCCGAACAGAAGATTCAGTGACTTAACTACAGGTGCAGTTGCGTAATTGACATGTGGCCTGTTGGGCCCATGTGTCAGTCAGCCAACTGCACCAGCAGTTAAGTAGAAGCAGCGTTACTCTCCAGTAGAACTCCCCGACTCCACGTCGCCGCCAAGAAGCTAATCGGCCATCAATGGTCAACCCGCCTAGCTTGGCTTCAACAAGAGGGTAGCAACGGTGGCCTTACTTGGACCCGAGCGGCGGCGACCTACCGTGTTCTACTCTTCCTCGTTTTCTGTGTGGCGCGGCCTCGTTGGCAGCGGGGCGGGGCCTCGGCGGAGCCGGTGATGTCCTCTGTCTCGTTGCCGGCGGGCAGCGCTTCAGTGGAGCGGTGGAAATCCTCCCCCGCGTTGCCGGCAGGGTGGGGCCTCGGCTGAGCCGGCGATGTCCTCTGCCTCGTTGTTGGCGGGGCGGGGTGTCGGCGGAGCCGGTGGTGTCCTCTGCCTCATTGTTGGCGCCGCGGGGCCTCGGCAGAGCAGGGCCTCGTCGAAGCCAGCAGAGCGGGGACTCGTCGGAGCCGGCATTGTCCTCTGCCTCATCCTCGGTCTCGCTAAACAGCGCCTCGCCCGCTTCATCGCCCTCTTTGCTAGCCTCTTTGTAGTCGGCCGCAGCCTCCGCCACCCGCATGCGCTCCCGCTAGCGCTCGAGGCGGCCCTTGCGGGCAGAGCGGTACGAGTCGAGCAGCGCCTCCTGCTCCGCCCGCTCCGCGGTGATCTGCTCCTCCGCCTGCAGATGCTCCTGGACGAGATGGTGATTGTAGGCGGCGTCGGCCTGTGCCTCCCGGAACTGCTCCTGACGCATCTGCCTCACACTGTCCATATATTGGGCACGGGCCTCGCCGATGGTCATGGTGCAATGCACCGGCGAGGATGGCGCGGAGGAGGGGGTTGGCGCCGGATCGTCGACTACCATGTTCTCCATTGGGACGTCGTCGTCCTCCGGCTGCCTGCCGGCCAGCCGGTCGGCAACAATGGCTGCCATCTCCTTGTGGTCCATCATCAGCCCGTCCCGAAGAGCGCTGGAGCGCGAGGAAGCCATGGTGGGCAGTAGTGGTGTGGACAGGAGAAAGGGAACGGATGCGGATGACTACTGCTATGGCCGGCGCAGCAGTTTATATAGCAATGGTGGGCGGGCAGAGGGACGGACGTGTGGCGCCAAATAGCCGCCTCGGCAATCGTGTATCATTAATGTGGGCGGCAGATGGACGGACAGATGGAACTTGTGTCGCTTGAAGGCGGAGCAATTGCCTGCACTGGGAAATGGGGCGAGCGGCGCTGACTGTTTCGGGCAGAAAGCGCGCGCGGGCGAGGAGATGACTTTACTTGGAGAGGATGACAATGGGGACCCACCAGGTCCATAGCCCCACGTACGCAAGTGCCTCCTTATTTTTTATATACATATATATATATGTATAAAACTATACTCCCTCCGTCTAGGTGAATAAGTCGTATTAGAAGGTGCATCACGACCTAGGTGCAAGCAGATTGGTGGAAAAGAAGAATATTTCTCTCTTCTAAACACAACATTTAATCACGGTACGCCTTATTAGCTACCCATGCAGGCCATCGTAATTCATTGCCTAATAACCGCATGGACGTGCTGCATGCATTGGTCCTTGCCCGAGCAAAAAAAGGGAGGAAAGGGGTTTCCACGGGAGACAACGAGGCAGAGGTGGAAGCGCTCGCTGGAGTTATTTATTTTGCTTCCCCCTGGTTTTCTGACATCACGGTCACACACTATTGTCAACCTATGTAGTAGTAGTCAATAAACGAGAGAATTGCACAAGAAGCGGCCGACAGCTGGGACCAAGCAGCTTGAGCAGTATGTGTTTTTGAGGTGTGAGCACTGCAGAGTTTTTCGATGTTTAGCCCATATATTAATTTTTCTCCTCTGAACAACAACGAAAACATCGCTGCAGGTATTAACTGGGCGGGCTGTGGCCCGTCTAGCCCAGGCCAGATATCCAGCCCAGATATTAATTTTTTTCAAGCTGAAAATGGCTAGCCCAGCTATACTTTTTTTAGGAATACCCACGCAAGGTCAAGTTGTTATTCTCCGCCACGCTGGGCTGCAAATCTTTCCTAGGAGGGATGCATTAGGCTTAACAAGAAAATGGGCTTTAAGAAATAATAAATGGGATGTAATTATAACTGGGCAGTAACTATAAAAAATGCACCAAACACGTGATTACTTTATAAAATATTATTTTTGGATATTGAAAATTTTAATTTCATTAATTGTTGCGAGCGCAATGTTTCGTTGGATTTTTACGTAATATAAATTTGTATTGAAAATGTATTTAATCTGACTAGAAATTTCGGGATAAAAATATTTCAGATCCCATCAAAATGTGGGAAATTTTATTGAATTCTGTTTTGAATGGTTGGTTGAAATGGGCTCTACTTTTAACAAACTGTAATTGGGCTGTAGTAAATTCCATTAGAGTTCAAAAATGGGCTACACATTCTTACAAATCTCAAATGGGCTATAAGTTCTTTGCCACGCACTTCTGGCCTTACTAAGTTGACGCGTCCCCTAAAAAAACAGAGTTGACACATATGCAAGGCTTTGTCAACTTATAGTCAACATATGGTTCTAGCAGTTGTGGCCGTTGGATGTCCATCCAACGGATGCCGTGCTTCTTCTTCAATCTCGGATATTCTAACTTCACCCGCCCAAAAAATGATTCCTCCCCCTGACATCTAGGCGCACCATTTCGGAAACTGACATGTGGGCCTACTAAGTTGACGTACCAAGGGCTTTGTCAACTTAGTCAATATAAATGATTCTAGCTAACGGCCGTAGTGCTTCTTCAACCTCTGGTCTTCTTGCTCCAGCCGCCCAAAGCAGTGCCGGTCGTGCCGCCTGCTCCTGCCTCCCGTGGCCGCCTGTGCTGCCGGGGAGGCCTCACCACCCCCTACTATTCCCACCGCTGGCCAAGCCCTGCGGCGACGGCAGCCTCACACCGCAGTCGAACGAGTGAACCCTCATACTCCTCTTCGTGTGGGCATCCACTGCCGCGTCTTCACCGGCTCCGCGTCGTCCCCTTCCTAGGCCTCGTCGTAGTCCACCGCCCTGGTGCTCTCGGCGCGGCGTGGTCAACATGGAAGGAACGACTTCCATCGGACGTGGACTGTACGAGGAGAGGCTGACAGCTGGGTCCACGGCGGCAGCAAGGAAGTGCCTCCTTATTACGCGGAAAATAATGATTCCTCCACCTGACAGCAGGGACCCACCGGACGGGCCACCAGTATTTTGTGAAAAAAATCATTTCCCCCTGACTGCTGGGACCCACCGAACAGGCCACCGTATTTCGTGAAAAAAATGTTCCCCCCGCTGTCAGCTCGGACCCACCTGAAGTGCCTCCTTATTACGCACAAAAAAATGAATACTCCCCCGGCTAGCTGGGACCCACCTTGCTGGGAGGCTGACTTGTGGGCCTACTAAGTTGACGGGGACGAAGGGCTTTGTCAACTTAGTCAATATGAACGATTCTAGCTCCAGTGACCGTACGATGTCCATCCAACGGCCGTAGTGCTTCTTCAACCTCTGGTCTTCTTGCTCCAGCCGCCCAAAGCAGCGCCGGTCGTGCCGCATGCTCCTGCCTCCCGTGGCCGGCTGTGCTGCCGCAGAGGCCTCACCGCCCCTACTATTCCCACCGCTGGCCAGGCCCTGCGGCGACGGCAGCCTCACACCGCAGCCGAACCAGTGAACCCTCGTAGTCCTCTCCGTGCGGGCTTCCACTGCCGCGTCGTCCCCTTCCTAGGCCTCGCCGTCGTCCACCGCCGTGGTGCTCTCCGCGCGGCGTGGTCAATGTGGTCAAGGAACGACTTCATCGGAAGAGTACTGTATGTGGAGAGGCTGACAGCTGGGTCCACGGCCACAACACAGTTTTTTTGTGATTAGCCAAGTAAGTCACTTTGTCAGGCCTGTTGGGCTGCAAATCTTTCAAGACGAGGAGAGCTTTCATTCGGCTGGCCGAGAAAATGGCCCATCAGTAATGAGAAATGGGCTGTACATTTTTAAAACACATCAAACCGGCAATTAGTTTCAAATATCTTTTTTTTCATTTCAAGATTTTAAATTATATTAATTTTTATGCGTGGAGAATTTGTTGGATTTTATATTGATATACATTTAATTTTAAAATCAGTTTGAATGTGAGTCGAAATTTCAGGATTAAAAACAGTTCGGACCGCACCGAAATATGCAAAATTTCGTATAATTTTTTAAACGTTGCCACAATATGGGCTGTAATGCTAACAAAAAGAACATGGGCTCAAAAAAACCTTAAGAATTAGCAAATGGGCTATAAATTATTACAAATAATGGCAGATGGGATGTATGCTGTTTTCCACACATTTGAGGCTTTCCTAAAAAAAGGTTGACGCACAAGCACTGACTGTTGGATGTCCATCCAACGGCCGTCGTGCTTCTTCAATCTCTGCTCTTCCTGCTCCAGCCGCTCAAACAAGCGCCGGCGGGACTGCCTGCTCCTTCCTCCTCACGGTCGGCTGTGCTGCCGCGCAGGCCTCACCGCCCGACCGTACTCCCATCGCTGGCCTAGCCATCCCTCTACTCACCCACACTTGCTGTTATTCTCCGGCGATGGCAGACGAACCAGTAAACCCTCATACAGTCATACTCCCCTTCGCGTGGGAAACAACTGCCGAGTCTTTCCTGCCTCCGTGTCGTCCCCTTCCTAGGCCTCGCTGTCGTCCACCGCCCTGGTGCTCTCGGCGCGGCGTGATCAACGTGGTCAAGGAACGACTTCGATCGGACGTGGACTGTACATGGAGAGGCTGACAGCTAGGTCCACGGCCGCAGCAAGGAAGTGCCTCCTTATTACGCGGAAAATAATGATTCCTCCACCTGACAGCTGGGACTCACCGGACGGGCCACTGTATTTCGTGAAAAAAAATGTTTCCCCCTGATTGCTGGGACCCACTAGCTACATCTTCGCACGCAAGGAAGTGCATCCGGGCAAAAAAAACGATTCGCCCCCTGACTACTGGGACCCACCAGCTACATCTTCGCAGGCAAGGAAGTGCCTAACAGTCGGGACCCACCTGGTCGAAGCGTCCGTAGCGTTGTCATTCTGGTCGCGAACGTGTACGTACATACTGGTCGATGTAGAGGCGCGCACGTGTCGTAGTAGAGGCG
Organism: Triticum aestivum; assembly: GCF_018294505.1. Lineage (NCBI taxonomy): Eukaryota > Viridiplantae > Streptophyta > Magnoliopsida > Poales > Poaceae > Triticum > Triticum aestivum. Next base: position 26,314,231 of record NC_057800.1, on the reverse strand, counting down.
CGCACGTGCCGTTGTAGAGGCGCGCACGTAGCATGTACACATACGTAAAGCGGCCAGGGTGCAAGAAAGAAAATACGGCCACGTATGTGTACATACGGGCGGGGTCTCCAACGCCTACTCGCGCATACGTACGGCCAGGGCTCGTGTACATGGCTGGGTCGGAACGGAGAAACAACGTCGTCGGCGTGTTCATGGGGAGGCAACGGAATGCGTCGTGTTCATGGGGAGGCAACAGAATGCGTCGTGTTCATCGGGAGGGCTTGGACGGAACAGGCGATGGAAACGAGGCCTGGCGTACCGCAGAATAGAGGAAACGTCCTTGTGTTCGACCGGCCACGTTCGAAACGGGATCCTATTCATCGGGAGGGGTCTGGCATACCACAAAACGGAGGAAACGGACCAACTACGGTCGAAATGGGGGTCCTGTTCATCGGGAGGGGTGTGGCGTACCGCAAAACAGACAAAACGGACTAGTGTTGGAGCGCTACAGTCGAAATGGGGGTCCTGTTCATCGGGAGGGGTGTGGCGTACCGCAAAACGGGACTCCACGGGATACAGTTCATCTCCACCGTCGACCCCCTCCAGCCTCCACGAGCTACTGTTGATCCACCGACGGCCTCCTCCGGCCTCCACCTGCGACTGTTCATCCACGGGCTCCTGTTCATCCAGCCTCCACCGCACGCTACTCCACCGGCTACTGTTCAACCAGCCCTCTCCACGGGCTCCTATTCAACCACCCCTCCACGGGCTACTATTCATCCTGCCCTCCACCGTCTACTGTTCATCCTGCCCACCACGGGGTGGTCCTGTTCATCCAGCCCTCCACGGGGTCCTATTCATCCAGCCCCAACCGGCTCGATCAATCGGGGTCCTGTTCATCCAAAGTCAACACCACGGGGTCCTGTTCATCCACCCCCACCGGGAACTGTTCATCCACCCCCCTCCCCGCAACGCTCACTGTTCATCCAGAGGCAACATTGATCGGCTTCAGTTAGCAGCAGTAGCGAAGGAATCGCTCGATCGGGTTCAGTTAACAGCCATCGATCGATCGCTCGGGTTCAGTAACGCGTAGCCTGCAGTGCAATCGCTCGGGTTCAGTTAGAGCCCGACGCCTCGCTCGGGTTCAGTTAGAGCCAACGCCTCGCACACACGCGCGTACGTGTATGAGAGAAACGTGCATCGCTCGGCCCCCGACCTCCCACCGTAACAGGGAACTCCCCAGAATTTTCCTCCCCATCGCTTCTACCATGGTTTTTTCTGTCATGGACGGCCCAAAGAATGTCATGCAGCTGCGTCTCCAGCCCCCCTAGGACGAAAAGCCCATTTTCTGTCATGATTTTTTGTCATAGAAGTAGGAGCCCACCAAATCTATGATGATACCGGATTTTGTCACAATTATCGTCATAGAAGTGTCATATGTATGACAGAAAAAAATCGTTCGGCCCAAAATGTCACAGATGTGTCTTTTTTTGTAGTGCAAATAGTCGACTGTCCGGACGCCGAAGCCTTAGCAGCTTTCAAGCACAGCATTCGAGACGAATGGCTTGCCAGACACCTTGGCCAAGAAAAGCCAAGAACAATGGCAGCATTAACAAGCCTCATGACCCGCTTTTGCGCGGGCGAGGACAGCTAGTTAGCCCGATGCAGCACCAGCGACCCAAGTACATCCGAAGTCAGGGACGGAAACGGGAAATCACGACGCAGCAAAAACAAGCACCAGAATAAAGAAGACAGCCCGAAGAGCACGGCGGTAAACGCCGGATTCATAAGCTCTCGGCCAGGTCAGCAAAAGCTGCCCTCCAAAGGTAACAGAGATGAACTGTCCAACCTAAACAAGATTCTGGACCAAATATGTCAGATCCACAGCACCCTCGATAAACCTGCAAATCATACCCATAGAGAATGTTGGGTCTTCAAGCAGTCCGGCAAACTCAACGCCGAACACAAGGGGCAGGATAGGCCAAGCGAAGACAAGGGTGAGCCTCGCAAGCAAAGCACTGGGGAACAGAAGAAATTCCCACCAGAAGTCAAAATAGTAAACGTATTACAGGTGACGAAGGGAAGAAACAAAACGGCACTCCTAGAGACACAGGCCCCAGGGCCTATCACCGCGGAGTTCTGCCACTGGTCGTCCCAACCGATCACCTTTGACCATAGGGATTACTCGACAAGTATCCGACATGCAGGATGGGCTGCCTTGGTGTTAGACCCGATAATTGATGGATACCACTTCACACGAGTCCTGATGGACGGCGGCAGTAGTTTAAACCTGATATATCAGGAAACAGTCCGCAAAATGGGGATAGACCCAACAAAAATCAGCCATAGCAATACTACCTTTAAAGGAGTAACGCCAGGCCCAGAAGCCCATTGCACGGGCCCCTACTACTAGAGGTTATATTCAGCTTTCCCGATAACTTCCGCGGCGAAAATTTAACCTTCCACATCGCTCTGTTCCAAAGTGGCTATCAAGCACTACTCGAACGCGAACCTTTCGCTCGCTTTAACGCAATACCGCATTACGCTTCCCTCATGCTTAAGATGCCCGGTCCACATGGCATCATTACAGTAAATGGAAATATTGAGCGCTCCTTGCACGCGGAAGACCGTGCGGCTGCCTTGGCAGCCGCACACGAAACGGCCTCACCAACCAGAGCATCTAACAGGTCATTAAGACCACGGACGCGGTTAGACGAGTCTGGTGCAGCTATATATAATTGATACAGGTTTGATGGCTATACCCCTATAACAATACAAGGGGCTCAATGCGTGTAAACAAGTGACAATTAGGCTCAACTTTACTCATTCTGAACTGCACATGGTTTATTTAGTATAACCTACCTTTTTGCACGACAACTTTTCAACTAAGTTCCTCTCTTTTACAGATGACCATCGTGCTACACCCGTCCAGGATACGGCACAACGAAGACTCGGGCGCACACGTGCAGCAGGGACCCGTTCCAAGGATTCTTTTTAGATTAAGACCCAGCGTAAACCTTTTTACTGTCTCTTGTTGATACACATCCCCCAGATTCTCAGTACAATTGAGAAGGATGCTGACGTATAGGCATGTGGCCACGTCAGAATATTGCACGTACCTGGACACTAGGGGCTTATTACAAAGGGCACTGTTTAAGCCCGGTTTACATCATAAAGACCGAATACCTTAGGGAGTGTTCGGCGTCGCGAGTTTGGCCTTATATGCATCAGCTCCGAATCATGTCTTTGGTCAAATGTTGGGTTTGCCCGGCTCCTGTGTTTTGCTGCCTTACCTTTCGCTCTATCGGCTAAGGCGGCACCAGGAGAACTACTGTGATTGTGCCCTGGTTCATCCGGACGAGCACCTCAGTAGAGAAAGTTGAAAACTCACTGTCATGATATAGCGTGAGACTGGTCAACGACTCGATGACCTAGCGGAATCTTTGGGATTCACCGTTTCCCGGCCAGACATGTATGTGCCCCGAATTCGGATGAGCACGGAGCCACCAGGGGCTATATGGTAGCCCCACTGTCAAACTCCTCTGGCTAAGTGAAAGTGTTAAAGCATTATAGTCCGATTGCCTAGTTCGCTGTGCTATCACCTCCTTAATGGACCAAGACGTTGGATCAAGTGTGAACATGCGTCTTCTGCGAACACCCCCGCATTATATGCGTGGGGGCTGAAGCCGACGACTGCCATCTTTCAGGTTATATACATATATACATAAACGGCCGCACAGGAGGCATCATAGTACTTTCGGGCAAAAGTATAAATACAGCCTTGATAAACTCAATAAAACATTGTTTTTAAAATGGGAATACATGTCACTTAAACATAATATTCTTCGAGCACTGAGCCTCTATCAAACAAGCGCATTCAAGAACTTCTTCAAAGTAGTGCTCGGCAATCACTCGGCCTCTGGCCGAACCCTGTGCCGCAACAGTGCTGGCATCCATCTCACCCAGTATGTTTTGACACAGGCAAGGGCCATCCGCGAGCCTTCTATGCATGCCGACCTCTTTACAGCATCGATGCATGGCACAATGCCAAGGAATTGTTGCACTAAGCTAAAGTAGTTATTCGGCCTTGGCCCTCCTGGCCACAAATGATCCACAACGGACCTCATGGCAAGTCCGGATAATCTATGGAGCTCAGCCCAATCGGTCAATCACTCATTCAGCAACAGCGGACGGACTGGAGCGTGAAACTGTGACCAGAACAGCTTCTCCACTTTAGGACCTTTCTGATCCTTGAAGTACTCGGCCGCATCAGCAGCACTTGCAGCCAAATCCATGTACTCGTCCGCAGAACTCCATAGCCGGTCCATAGGTGCATATTTCGGATCTCCGAACTTAGTCCGCAACAAGAAGGGCTTCCCAGAAACGATCTTCGCAGCTTGATTCAGCTCCTCCTTCGTCGCTCTAATTTTGGAGCGGGCTTCCTTGGCAGCCACCCGGGCCTTCTCCAGGTCCGTCGCCTTCGCCCAATATTCTTCTTCAAGAAGCCAATAACGGTCAGCAGCATCTTTTAACTCCACGGCCATCTTGGCAATTTTTTCTTTGCTCTCGCAACGTGCGGCCTGTTCAGCCCTTAACTCTTCGGCCGCCTTTAAAGCGGCCGCATTGCTACTCCTTGCTTGCTCCTTGGCTCGGGCAAGCTCCGCCCGAAGGGTCTCCACCGTGGTATCTCCATCTGCAGTCACAACATATTAAAGATACTAGCATCATGCTTCTCTTACTAGGTGACATTCACTAGAAAAATCACCTACCTTGTGCCTTGTCAAGCCGCTTGTTAACAAGCACGATGTCGGCATCTGCCGCATCCAGTTGCCGCTTTAGTTCGCCAAACCCATCAGTCCGTCTAGCCACCGGAGCTTCAACCACCTGCACATAAAGGCGGTCTGGTTATTACTTGGGACTATGATCCTCTGTTTGCCGCCGTTTTCGACGACAACCAGAGTCTCAGGGGCTACTATCTACACAGGGCACACCTAAAAATGTGCGGTACTATAAAAAATGTACATCATTTCATGTACCTCAAAACCTGTCAGTAGACTCATAAAGGCTTCATGCAACCCGCTTTCGGCGGACGAAATCCTTTCAATCACCGCACCCATCAATGTGCGGTGCTCTTCTGAGATAGCCGTTTGCTCTAGCAGATCCCTTAGTACGTCCGACCGCACACCAGACGGTGTTGGACCCTTTTGATTGCTCTCTTCAAGAGCCGGATACTGAGGACTTCGGGTGGCCATAGGATTACCTTCTGGCCTTGCCGGATCAGGAGGAACCCTCCGCGATGACACCTCGGGGTCACCCGCCTCGTGAGGCGGTGTGGCAGGGGGAGGCGTTTCGCTCTCCATCATCTCTGGAAGAAGATCCCCTGAAGACGAGCTCTGCTGAGAAGGGCTAAGATCTGAACTGCAAGATAAACGCCTCGGTTATTTTCCTCAGAGGTAAAGTGAGATATTTTCATTTACCCTTTTACTTACAGCTCAGTGGAGGGTTGACCCCCTTGAGGGCATAGTGCGGCCAGGGTATCCCCCAGGGCAGGACCCTCCGGCGGAGATTTCTTCTCCCGTTTGGAGACCGTTGTCTCCAGGTCCTTAGAGGCGGTTCTCTTCTGTCCCTGGGGAGAGGAAGTTTCAGTTCCTCCCGCCGGCTAACCTCCTTCGCGGAAGCGCTAGCCTCCTTGTTCCCCACTTTATCTTCTCCTGAGGGTGCTTGATAAGGCGCGATCTCCAGCATCCTGGTTAGCACGGGATTTGGTGAGGTCTCAGGGAGGGGGGCCGAACACCTGATCAACTTTGCCTTCGCTATCCAATCCTGGGTCAAAGAGCAGCTTTTTTAGGGCAATGTTGCGATAAATAAACGGACAGTGTGTTCAGATGCGGGGCTACTTACTTGGGTATCTGGGCGATTGCAGCTCAGACCTGCATCCTCAGTGATATCCGGACACATTATTTGTGGTCCGAAGAACAATTTGTACATCCCTTCGTGCGTCATGCCGAGGAAATGTTGAACAACTCACGGTCCTTCCGGGTTGAATTCCCACAGGCGAAGGGGCCGGTGTTTGCAAGGCTGGACTTGACAAACTAGCATGACTTGCACTACCATAACCAGACTGAAATCTTTCTCAAAATGATCTTGGATACGGCTTTGCAGTATTGGCACGTCCTTGGCTGGACCCCAGCTCAGCCCCCTGCTGATCCATGACATCAGTTGTGGTGGGGGCCTGAGCGAAAGGTGGGGGCAGCTACCCACTTGGCACTTCGGGGAGTTGTGATGTAGAACCTCTCCCGCTGCCACAATCCGGAAACCTCTGGGAAGTAACCCTCAGGCCATGGAGCGTCAGCAATTTTGCTTATTGAAGCGCCTCCGCACGCTGCATGCTGCCCCTCGATCATCTTCGGCTTCACATTGAAGCTCTTGAGCCACATGCCGAAGTGAGGGGTAATGCGGAGGAAGGCCTCACATACGACAATAAATGTCGAGATGTGAAGAAGGGAATCTGGGGCCAGATCGTGAAAATCTAGCCTATAATAGAACATAAGACCCCTAACAAAGGGATCCAGAGTGAGGCCTCGTCCTCAGAGGAAGTGGGAGACGAACACGACGCTCTTATTGGGTTCGGGAGTAGGGACGACTTGCCCTCAGGCAGGCAGCCAATGTGAAATTTCGGCGGTCAGATATCTGGCCTCTCTCAACTTCTTGATGTCCTCTTCCATGACAGAGGAAGGCATCCACCGACCTTGAAGGTTGGATCCGGACATAGTTGAAGGTCCGAAGTGCCTAAACTTGAGATTTGGGTGTTGGAACTTGAGGCGGGAGGCAGATTCCATTAAGATCGAGAGGAAAAGGCCTTGTCCCCTTTATAAAGAGGGTGAATATCAAGCATCCTCCTCGTGGCCGTTTGGGACTTGCCTAAGATCTAGGAGTCCTACCAATAGGCATGGTTGGGTTACCCATGTCCGTATTAATGGGAATCTCGTAATAAAGGGGACACGATCTCTGCTTCGACAAGACGTGCCAAGGAAACCGCCTCGCGAGACACGCTGAGATTGGTTATGAAAAATGATTCGAATAAAGACCTGGTTGTGGTGTGATGTCACGCTACGGGGTACGTCAGCAGATTTGATGATCCCTCGGAAGATGGCTCGTGAATTACATACGAGGTCACACGCGAGGAACAACCTTGGGAACAGGGGGTGTAGGAGATTCAGGTTTCGATCCAGTGGACCTGTGGGTTATGGGCCCACCATGTGGGTTAAGAGTAGGAAGGGCGTTGACATCTTACATGGTCATGACAGTAAGGCATGTCAGAGGGTAGCCTATCAATTATATGTCAGCAACAATGTCGGTACCAAGGGCGAGGGACGAAGAGAACCAATTTCCTGCTCGTTGAAACGAGGCAGACCAATAGGCAAAGTTCTCCTCCATCGGTGGTTACCGGAATGTCATCAACAATAGCAACAGGGTCTTACTGACAGAATTGCACTCTGAGGTGTTAACATAAGCAGGGGATTAATACTGCTTAGATCATAATGATCACCAGAAACGTTAGTCAAAATAATGGAAAGGAAAAGGTGTTTATCAGATTAACAACTCAATGGAAAGGAAAATGTGTTTAAACACATATTTCAAGCGTATATCCTTCCCAAGGGCAAGCAAAGCATGATATCCATGACGGGATATAACGTAGCAAACCCCTTTAGAAAAGGGAAGAGAAATTCCATGCAATTATCCATACAACGGTGTTCGGATAATTGAGCAAGAAACATTTAGCATTGGGCTTCAAATGCTCTTGTTGAAAATCAGAGTACCATTGACATGCTTCGAGATAGCATTGACATGGTCTTCAGGTGAAGATCAGACTTTGGAAACACGAAGGATCCATCAGGAATAACTTGTAGAATAAGTCTTACAATTTCCTCATGGATGAATGGATAACCTTGCTGAAAAGGAATCTATAATGATAGGTCCTCCAGCCGGGGAGGGGGGGTGCTAGGCATGACATCATGTTACCGGGTCATCAAAGGATCAACATCATAACTCTTGGAAAGTTGTCCCAACCATCATATCTGACCGAGATTCAGATCCGATTTGGTGTCAGGATACCTTAGACTTAGGATACCTGAGAAGAAAAGGTGCAACGCAAATTGACGAGATGACATTGTAAGATTCTCGGGGAAATGAACTATGGAGTGATTTCCGCTAACAAGAGTCCATCATTAACCCAAGGAGAGGACAAGGAGGTGTCTGGTGAACTCATCGGCAATTCATCGAGATTCCCAAAAGATGGATTTCCACAATTAAGTGAACAAGGAGATAACATTTGTCAGATCAAATGATATAAGGAAGTATGCTTGAGGAAAACATACACAATTAAACATTGGTTGAAAGGTGCGCCCGAAATATGGGTTGGGTTGCGCGACCAATGTTAGAATGGTGATTCAATAATCAATAGCCTAAGAATGAACTTTCGACCATTAACTTCAAAGAAATAGGGTTGCTAGAAGGAAAGAATCCAAACGACACCGTTCACTTGTTGGAATTAACACGGGGACCAAGAAAGAATGGTGATGGTGAGAAGTATTTCTATGTCAAGAATTCTCAAGAGGTGGAACAAATCTCAGAACATTCTTGACATAAAGGATGGCAATATTCCAAGGTAAAGAAGAACAATGGCTGGATAGCAAGGAACTCAAGGTATAACACCAAACATGAACAAGCTTGTGTTGGTGGGAAGGCAATAAAGTGGTCGATGATAATACAATTCATCAAGGGCAAGGATGGTATTTCTCATGATGAATTCAATTGATATCCTGGATGAGCTCAGAATGTTGATGATCACGACACCTTTGTCGCGAGAGTTCATGAAGATGTAATCGATCGGCGACGACATCAAGTCAAAGTAATGATGAAGTGAAAGGTTATTGGAACCAAGGGTACGACACAAACTCGAACTCAAGCTTGTTGTTTAAGGTGAAATGATATGATGAGGAAGATCAACGTAAGCTTAGCTCATCGCCAAATAATTGTGCTACGGGAAGAAGGACCCGGTAGCACAGTTAAAATTTAGCACGATAATGATACAGCCGATCAGGCTAGGAATGATGTGATCGGGTACAAACTCGTACTTATAGAAGCTTACCGAAGAGTTGTTGAACCGTAGTGCGGACTCGGTTCCGTTATCGGTGTCTTTGAGTGTTTAATAACTCAGAGCCCGCGAAAAATTGGAATTAGTGGGAAGGTAGCACTTGATGAAGAACTCATAAAAAGTTATGCAGTTCCATGATAATCTCGAGATACCAGGGGGTAATACTCGACACAAGATCAAAGTAAAGGTTGGACTGGTGTATTGATCCATAGATGACAATTGTTTTAACTTGTCCGAGAAATGAGATCAAAGAAGAACAATCATGGTCGGAACCACGGTTGCAACAGGCCAGATCCTAGATATAAGATGAACTTATACCAAATGAATAATTTATTTAAGAGAAGCTTTAATGATAAGATCTACATCGTGTCCATGGGCATGAACACAAGTTCAAGGTCGACTCCCACTTCTCCAATGCATAACCTTTCATTCACTTCTCATGTTCGATGAAGTTGAAGTGTTGAAATTTTATCTGGTGAAGCACCAGAAGAGTATGACTCGTGAAAACTTTCGGGTTCACACGGTTTAGAGAAGGCATATGTTCAACCCATAGGGGCTTCTTAGAAACATATACCACAAGTTTCAAGAGTAAATAACACAAGCCCGAAAGCAGAGCATGGTTGGCCAAGCAGAGGATACAACTTAACAAAGGCATTATGTATCAGCGGAAGAACTCAGAAAGTGATCAAATGTGAAGGACACTGGCGGATAACAATCCAACAAAGGACTTGATGGTCCACAAAGGATCTGATACAAGTATCGGTACTCAACTAGAGGAAGAAGAATGCAAGGAGATCAGATTATAGAAACAACTGACTAACTCATTTGTCAAATGCAAAGGAAATATGATTTCCAAATCAAGGGATCAGAAGTAATGCTCTGATTAGGGATGGATAAGTTGAATAGCCTTATGGTACAATCAATGACAATTGGATTGGTTGAGAACCAATTCCAGTTAAAAGAATGGAAGCTCAGCCGGAAAGGTAATTTATAAGGATCAATGATGATTGCGTGTATTCGCAACATATTGAGTCAACAGACTCAAAATGATAATGACAAGGAATGTCAATAAGATTTCTATACTTATGGGATTAATCATAATGAAAGCAAACAAGAAATTCCAGAGCAATAGGTTGCTGAGGATTTTCGGAATGTCGGGTGGTATTTCGAAGACTTTTGTGTAACACATGAACAACTGGGGATGAGCGGATACTCGATAAGTGCGAGAATTAACCGTAGGGATATTCAAGTGACAAAGAACAGCAAGGCAGTAAGCTCAAGGGATTATCGAAACAACGACGAGTTTTTCAGGGTATCTTGTAATAACAAGAGCAACTGGGGATGACAATATGAACGATAGGTGTAAGTAGTTATCCAGAGGGATTTATCGATGGAAGTGAATTGCAAAAGCGATGGCACATAGTCTCGAGAGCACATCGTAGAGTATCTTCGGAATCTTCTGGTGTAGCAGGCGGTCATCGGTAACAAGTGGCTCTCCGGGAGAAAGTACTTGCGAGAACCTAAAGTTAGTTTTGTTTTTAGCAAAATCATTTAACCCGAATAGAAGAGAGTTCAGAATCCCAGAGTAAAGGTCGAGAAGTAAAAGATCCTAGTACCACCCAATGGCGACGTGGGCCCGTAAGGCACACAGCCAAGTTAGTAAAAGTTTTATAATGTCTAGACTCGACTTCGGCCAAGGAGTGTGGAAGGGGGATTCCTACAGGCAGTCGGCTTTGATACCAACTTGTGACGCCCCCGATTCAATCATACACTAATCATGCACGCAAATGTGTACGATCAAGATCAGGGACTCACGGGAAGATATCACAACACAACTCTAAAACATAAATAAGTCATACAAGCATCATAATACAAGCCAGGGGCCTCGAGGGCTCGAATACAAGTGCTCGATCATAGATGAGTCAGCGGAAGCAACAATATCTCAGTACAGACATAAGTTAAACGAGTTTGCCTTAAGAAGGCTAGCACAAACTGGGATACAGATCGAAAGAGGCGCAGGCCTCCTGCCTGGGATCCTCCTAACTACTCCTGGTCGTCGTCAGCGGGCTGCACGTAGTAGTAGGCACCTCCAGAGTAGTAGTCGTCGTAGACGAAGGTGGCATCTGGATCCTGGGCTCCAACGTCTGGTTGCGGCATCCGAGAAGAAGAGGAAAACGAGGGAAAAGAGGGAGCAAAGCAACCGTGAGTACTCATCCAAAGTACTCGCAAGCAAGGAGCTACACTACATATGCATGGGTCTATGTGTAAGGAGGCAATATGAGTGGACTGAACTACAGAATGCCAGAATAAGAGGGGGATAGCTAGTCCTATCGAAGACTACGCTTCTGGCAGCCTCCGTCTTGCAGCATGTAGAAGAGAGTAGATTGAAGTCCTCCAAGTAGCATCTCCAAGTAGCATCTCCAGTAGCATCGCATAGCATAATCCTACCCGGCGATCCTCTCCTCGTCGCCCTGTAGAAAAGCGATCACCGGGTTGTATCTGGCACTTGGAAGGGTGTGTTTTATTAAGTATCCGGTTCTAGTTGTCATAAGGTCAAGGTACAACTCCAAGTCATCCTGTTACCGAAGATCACGGCTATTCGAATAGATTAACTTCCCTGCAGGGGTGCACCAACTTACCCAGCATGCTTGATCCCATTTGGCCGGACACACTTTCCTGGGTCATGCCCGGCCGCGGAAGATCAACACGTCGCAGCCCCACCTAGGCTCAACGGAGAGGTCAGCACGCCGGTCTAAACCTAAGCGCACAGGGGTCTGGGCCCATCGCCCTTAGCACACCTGCACGTTGCGTACGCGGCCGGTGAGCAGACCTAGCAACCTCCATTACAAAGGAAGTTGCGTTAACGCAGTCCAACCCGGCGCGCGCCGCTCAGTCGCTGACGTCACGAAGTGCTTCGGCTGATACCACGACGTCGGGATACCCATAACTACTCCCGCGTAGATGGTTAGTGTGTATAGGCTCGTAGCCAACTCAGATCAAATACCAAGATCTCGTTAAGCGTGTTAAATATCCGCGAACGCCGAACAGGGCCAGGCCCACCTGTCTCCTAGGTGGTCTCAACCTGCCCTGTCGCTCCGCCACAAAGATCCACACAAAGGGCTGTCGGGACAAAGGTCCTTTCAGCCCCCAATCCGTGAATCACTCGCGGGTACTCTTCGAGCTGACCCGACTTTAGTCACCATCTGTGATCACCTCCCGAGTGATCACGGCCCAATAGTATAGCAAGGCAGACTGACAAGAATGTAAGGCCAATGGTGATAAACTAGCATCCTATACTAAGCATTTAGGATTGCTGGTAAGGTATCAATGACTGTAGCAACAATGACAGGCTATGCATCAGAATAGGATTAATGGAAAGTAGTAACATGCTACACTACTCTAATGCAAGTAGTATAGAGGAGAATAGGCGATATCTGGTGATCAAGGGGGGGGGCTTGCCTGGTTGCTCTGGCAAGAAGGAGGGGTCGTCAACTCCGTAGTCGAACTGGGCAGCAGCAGCGTCGGTCTCGTAGTCTACCGGAGATAAGAGGGGGAAGAAACAATGAATACAATGCAAACATAAACACGACGATGCGTGACGTGAGAATGAGCGGTGCTAGGTGTGCCCTAACGTGGTATGAGGTGGTACCGGTTAAGGGGGGAAACATCCGGGAAGTATTCCCGGTGTTTCGCCTTTTCGGGCAAAGGAGTCGGAGGGGGAAAGTTGCGAGTTCGATAGGTTAGGGGTGTGTGGCGGACAAACGGACTGCGTATCCGAAATCGTCTCGTCGCTCTGAGCAACTTTCATGTAGAAAGTATTTTAATCCGAGTTACGGATTAAAAGATATGATTTTCTAAAGATTTTGTTAATTTCTGGAATTTAATTAATTACTTAAATTAATTCGAAAAATAGAGTAATGACATCAGCATGACGTCATGCTGACGTCAGCAGTCAACAGAGTTGACAGGTCAACCTGACCAGTGGGTCCCACTGGTCAGTAACACATTTTAATTAATAGATTAATTAGTCTAATCAAAATTAATTAGTGGGTGGGCCCCACTGTCATACTAATTAATTTAGCTAATTGACAGTAGTTAATTAGGTTAACTAATCAGTAGGTTAATTAATCTTATTTGGTTAATTTAATCAGAATTAATTAAGTTAATTAACTAATTAATTAATTAATTGTATTTATCATTAATTATTTATTTATATATTTATATTAATATTATTTTATTCCTCTTCTTTTTTTTAAACATTCTCAGGGGCTGGGCCCTGGCTGTCATTGGCCCATAGGCCTTAGCGGTTACGGGCGTGCGGGCGGACGGGCGCATGGGCACTGGCACCCAGCCCGATTGAGCACACGCCCAGATTGACAGGGGGGCGCCGTCCATAGGCGCAGCGAGGCGGGGCGCCGGAACGGGGCCAGAGTGGGCGCGTGGGCGCCGGCGGCCACAGCGACGTGCGGCCGCAGCGGCGCAGGGGGCCAGAGCGGCGCACCGGCATGGCGCGGCAGCAGGGCTGCCGCGCGACGGACAGGGCGAAAATGGGGCGCAGGCGTGGTGGCGGTTAAGACGTGTGCGAGGCGTGCGCCCGCGTGTCGGCCCGAGGCCACCAGGGGAGGCGCCGACCGCAGCGATGGCCGGAGCAGCGCCGCGAGGGGGAGGCCGTTTGGCCAGGCCACCCGGGGGGTTCGGCACGGTGAGGGTGCAGTGCCGCGGGCAGGGAGGCTCGCAGGGAGCACGGCGCAGAGGGCGCGCTGGGCACGGTGAGCGCGTGCTCACCCTGGCGTGGCACGGGATAGAGGAAGGGGAGGAACGAGGCGGAGGCGAGCGCGGCGGGGCTCACATTGGGGCGTAGGGAACGGGGCAGTGGGTGTCGGGGTGGTTGACGGAGACGATGGGGTCGACGCGGAAGCAGGCCGGCGGGGAGGCGGAAGTAGGCCGGGGGGGGAAATCTCCGGGCATCGGCGCGGTCTTGGCGTGGGGGGGAGGCGGCGAGCGGCATTGGTGATGGCGCCCGGCGAGTGGCTTCGGTGGTCTCCTCCCTCGATCCCGATCCAGATCGGGAGAGGGGAGGGGGGCCGACGCGGGGTCGAGGCGATGGGGTGCCCGGCGACTGGGTTGGGGCGCTGGCGTCGCGAGGTGGGGGGGGGGGGAGCGGGCTCGTCCCCGATCCAGATCAGATCGGAAGGGGAGAGGAGAGGCGTGGGGAGTGGGGGGTGACGGGGTGGATGGGTTAGGGTTTTCCCCCTGGTGGGGGGGGGGGTTATGAAGGGGAGGGGTTGGGCCGGTCGGTGTGGCCGAATGGGCCAGCCTGTCGGGTCGGCTGGCCCGGGGGGTCCTTTTTCTTTTTTTTTGTTTGTTTTCTCTTTTGTATTTTCTTTCTTTTATTTATTTTCTTTTCTGTTTTTAAATCATTTTAAATTACTTAGGCACTTTATAAAAATGGGTTTGTTGCACCATAATTACCTTTGTAATATTTGGTACAAACCAAACATTTTTATTTTAATGTTTGAAAACTTTTATTGTTTGACTTAATTTCAAATTTGAATTTGGATCGGTTCTGAAATAACGCGAGATTATCAAAAATAATCGAGGTGACGTGGCATCATTACCAGAGGGTAACTGTAGCTTGATTACCCGGGCGTCACAATTAGCCCCCAAGTGTTAAGGATAATGCTTGCATTGTACTTGAGACTTGTGAAAGATTTGTTGATAATAGAGCAAATAGGCATTAGCCCCCATGTACAAAGTGCATAACTTGTTATACGCTTGGTACTTAGAAAATACATATCCCGTTGTTGACATATCTTCGCCTTTGCAGGCCGAGCTGAGCAAGAGGGATGCTCAAACCGCTGATCTTCAAGAGAACGTAAAGTCTCAACAAGCAGAGGCTTCCGAAGCCAAAGAGGATCTGACCAATTCCCTGGAAGCTATGGAGAAGTTGAAAGAGACTTTCAACAAGGAATGTGCTGACTGGGAAACAGGAAAGGCTAGTTTAACCAGGAAAGCCGAGGACGCAGAAGCAGCCCTGAAGCCAGTGGTAGACGAACTGACCGGCTTGAAGCGGCAGATTGATGCCACGACATCCGCTGTGTTTGGTAAGTACCTCCTCATGCCATTCTTCTAATTCATAAGATCTTATCACTGACCGGTTTACTGATACCAAACCATGACAGGCACTCGTATTGCTCATCTGGGCTCTGACATGCGGATGAAGCTTAAAGCGGCATACACCTTAATGGAACAGCTATATTCTGGATCCTAGCATGCTATTTGCACTGCAGCATACAATAAGCCGGCACCATCATTGATAAAGGAAACCCTTGAGAAGCTGGCCATGCTACCTGCGCGGATTACAGAACTGAAGAAAGCGTCCGCAAGAGCAGGAGCGCTGACCGCACTAATCCGGGCCAAGGCATGGATTCCGGATCTTGAAGCGGCAGATATCATTAAAGGGTATCAAGGTGTGAAGGAGGACGGTTCAGACTTCAACAACGATGATCTCCAAAAGCTGACAAAAGAGATGCGGCCAATAGCCAGCAAACTGGCAGAGGACACAGACTTATCTCATTTCCAACCGGTTTACGATGCTGAAGGAAAGAGACGGCCTGCCGTGATCCATGATGTTGAAGAACTTGTTCCTCCAATCCGTAAGCATACTTACGCTCCTGATATTGACCCCTCCAGCCTTATCCGTGAAGAGGCCGTGTTTCAAGCTTTAACCGGAATCGATTGGTCAACGGTTGATTTCCAACGTCTGGGGAGGGATGAAGAGGAGGTGACTGCACAAGATGACCCTCAATCGTCAAGCCATCCCGATGAAGCATCCTAAACTGGCGACCGGTTTATCAGCTACACTCTGCCACTGCTTGAAACAATTATTCAATTTGGGCCGTTTTGAAGCTCCTTGTAATAGGATAGTAGAAACACCTTTATCTGCCATTCCATCGAGCATGCTTGTGTTGCTTGATATTTGGAAAACTTGTTCCACTTTTGGGATCTATTTATGCATAGTCCATTATACTTTGTGTTCCTGCATATAAGAACTTGAAAGCGTCCTAGTGGTTTACCACTAGATGGGTCGTGATGCCCAAAAGATATACATATCTTGGATGGATAACCAAGATTCATATTAACCAGATAAAATAAATACTATCTGTAACATACCTCGTTGGCTGACCAACTGCTTGTATGGTAAAGGTGAAAAAACACCAATCTGGAGTGTTGTCAACTCCTTACCCTCTTGCCGGTTCATATAGAAACCATATTGGGCTATAATAGCCGCATAATGCTCGTGACATCGAGTCAAAAATCAGACCGGAAGAATATATTACCGATTTAAAATTGATCATGTACTGACAACTAAGCATTGGAAGTCATGCCGGGTTGTAAAGAACACCGGTTTATCAGAAAATACTCATAAATCCTTTATCATAAAATATAGCAATTACAAGAAATATGCAAGCCTTTTCATGGGCTGCCAGGCCCTAAATCGAGGCTTTTCATGGGCTGCCAGGCTGCTGAGTTAAACCATTTTGCAAAGCCTTTTAAGATGGACCTCAGTTTTAACCAATCACCGTTTTAACATTGACAAGTTCAGGGTCCATGGGATTGACTTGTCAAACGTTCGATGGGTCATACCAGGTTTACCTCGACGGAGTGGCATACTTAAAGAGGCAGGATAACCCGGGGTTTTAGGTGAATACACCTGGCTTCCAAGCCTGGCTTGATAGCCTATTACAAGGGTTCAAGCTCACTGTTCTTTGAGAAGCAAGGAGCCCCCAGGTAATATGTGAGCTATGCCCAGTGGTTACCTATGTTTGAACTGTGCTTAATGCAACAGATTCTCTTTGGCTCCACATAATTTCCTTTTGGCTTAAAGCCTATCAAGAGGTATAGCTATGGTGTGAAGACAACCAAGCCCCCTAGTGATATCCCTTTTTGGTCTTAAACCGATCAAGTGGTGTAGCTATGGTTCGGATACGACCAAGCCCCCTAGTGATTTTCTTTATATCCGTGTGGCCGTAGAGGCCGGTTTAACAAAACTCCGCTTTGTCAGTAGAAGCTTTTGTAGGCTCACACATTATGTAAAAAGAACAGAGACCCCGCTTTATTCGAGGATCCGGTTTATTATATAATATATACATTGTCATAAATATGTACATAAGAAGAGCATGTGGCTCAAGTATAGTAAGGCCGAAGAAGAGCTATATTCCACGGCCGCTTGGTCTCCTCCTCCGATTTACGTGAGTCTTTGTGCTCTCGAACATCAATGAGGTAGTATGACCCGTTGTGCAGATTCTTGCTGACCACAAAAGGTCCTTCCCAAGGTGGGGATAACTTGTGCATATCAGTCTGATCCTGGATGAGTCGGAGCACCAGATCGCCCTCTTGAAAAGTTCTGGTCTTAACCCGACGACTGTGATAACGTCGGAGATCTTGTTGATAAATCGCCGAACGTGCTGCTGCGAGATCACGCTCCTCATGTAACAGGTCTAGTGAGTCCTGACGTGCCTTCTCATTATCAGCTTCAACATAAGCTGCCACACAGGGCGAGTCGTGACGGATGTCACTAGGAAGAACCGCCTCTGCTCCATAAACCATGAAGAAAGGCGTGTAACCCGTAGACCTGTTAGGTGTGGTGTTTGATACGTCTCCAACGTATCTATAATTTTTGATTGCTCCATGCTATATTATCTACTGTTTTTGACATTATTTGGCTTTATTATCCACTTTTATATTATTTTTGGGACTAACCTATTAACCGGAGGCCCAGCCCAGAATTGTTGTTTTTGCTTGTTTTAGGGTTTCGAAGAAAAGGAATATCAAACGGAGTCCAAACGGAATGAAACCTTCGGGAATGTGATTTTCTCAACGAATAAGACCAGAGAGACTTGGACCCTATGTCAAGAAAGGAAACAGGAGGCCACGAGGTAGGGGGGCGCGCCCACCCCCACTAGGTGCACCCTCCACCCTCATGGGCCCCCTATTGCTCCACCGACGTACTCCTTCCTCCTATATATATCCACGTACCCCCAAACGATCAGAACAGGAGCCAAAACCCTAATTCCACCGTCGTAACTTTCTGTATCCACGAGATCCCATCTTGGGGCCTGTTCCGGAGCTCCGCCGGAGGGGGCATCGATCATGGAGGGCTTCTATGAAGCGACCTGACCTCAGATGGTCAAGTCTTTGTGCTTCAGTGTCATCCCTAGATCGGTAATGCTGACACACATAGTACTCGAAGGATTTATAACAGAGTAGCAATCACACACTATTACATCAAATGTCTCCAAAGAGAACTTATTACAATAATATGGCTTAAGTCCATCTAATGCGATAACAGCGGAAGGCCTGGAAGATAGGGTGAGTCCTTCAACTCCAACGGCATAGCTGAGCTGCACGGCAACGACCTAACGAACCTTACTCCTCGTCCGAAAAGTCTGCAACATAATATGTTGCAGCCCGAAAACGGGTCAGCACATGGAATATGCTGGCAATATAACACAGTAGAGCAGAAACAGAATAATGCTATCACTACATGCATATATGGCTGGTGGAAAGCTGTATGGTTGTAGTTTTGCGAAAAGCCAATTTTCCTACAACAACGGAATAAATTTTAATTTTACTATCATGGTGGTTGAAACATCATTGAGAAGGTATCCCCAACTCGATCCCAATTAAAGTGATTAACATCCCAACAGTATTAATTAAGCATGGTGAGATACATGTGGTAACCCAAGTACTAGATACTCAAGAATTGTCCATAACCGGGGACACGGCTAACCATGATTAGATTGTACACTCTGTAGAGGTTTGCACACTTTTCCCCACAAGACTCGATCGCCTTCGTTGGATTTCTCGCACTACATGGTGTTTGAGAAACGGATGACCGAGACACAGTCTTTCAGAAACATTAACTCTCTACTCCAGGTAGACCATACCAAACCTACAAAACCCACTACCTACTGATCTACCTCTTCAAGAGCTTCACGTAACTTACTCAACTATGCTAGAGCCCATAATAGCTTGTGGCTGCACACGGAAGTTTCTAGCATGAATCATCTCAGTTCGCTTTGAGCCTGGGTGGCGGTCCATAGGAAGATCACACGGGTACGTACCCCGGGATTTCCAAAAAAACAGACAACACTGGGTTCCCCAGGTGCCTCAGTCCACCCAGTTGTTTGATTAAGTTGCCACCTTAAGTTGAACCATTAATTAAAAATCTCACATCTGACATGAATTTCACTCAAACCCAAACCACGTCTACGTGCATAGCATAGCAATAAGCAATACGTAGAAGTAACTCCCAAGGGTTTGAATGTAATAGGGCAATAGGTTCTACCTCAGCAACTACTTCCCAACCCACAAGTTAATGACATCCTAATCATGCAATGTTTGAGGATTGGAACTAATGCATAAAAACTGGGTAATAATGAGATATGATCAAAGTGTTACTTGCCTTGCTGACGATCCGCACTCCGGAAATTCTATCGCAAGCAAACAATAACATACATAAGTAACAAGCAACGATGCACAAGCAAAACTCAAATAAGAGAGGTTGACCAGAAAGTTCAAATTAAGAACTCTGGTTCGCAAAAAGAATCAAAACAAACGGAGCAACGAAACTCAAACGGCGAAAGAAAGAAGCTTCGTTTACTAATCTGAAACTAGATCAAATTTTACAGTAGCAAAAACTTTTTTGAGTTGGTTAAACGGAAAGAGGGTTTCGAGACGAAACTCTAGGCGCTTGAATCGCCTGATTCCGTTAAACGAGCGAAAAGATAAACAGAAACTAAGATCGGATCAGAAATCACGATCAGAAAAATCATGGAATAAATCCGATAAAAGAAAACTCACGAATAGACTAAGGAACGAGCGTTCGTTAGCTATAACTAACGGGCGAAAACCGTTCGTTAAAACGAACATACGGACGAACGTCCGCTAAATGGAAGAACCGAGAAAAACCGGCGAATCCGAAAAAAACGGATCTAGGGTTTCTGAAAAAACCGAACGGTTTTTATAAAAAAAACGGCCGCGGGGCGCAGTGGCTACCTCCGGCGAGAGAGCTCCGACGAGGCGGGGCAGCGGCTCGCGAGGGCGGCGGGGCTTGGCGGCGGCGGCGGCGCTAGGCGGCGGCGGCACTAGGCGACGGCGGCGGCGCTAGGCGGCGGCGGCTGCAGCGGCGAGCGCGGGCGGTGGCGGCTGCATGAGGCGGCAGCGACTGCGGGCGGCAAGGTTGGCGGCGGTGGTGGTGTTGGGGCGGGGGTGACGGCGTATATAAAGGGACGGGGCGGCGACTTGGAGGAGGGGGCAAGGCGCGGCGGAGGCGAAGTCCAACTCGGACGCCGGTCCGAGTGGCGGCGGCGGCGGCGCGCGCACGCAGGAGGCAGCTGCGGCGGCGGCCTGGCGCGGCTGGGCCTTAGGCCCAGTCAGCGCGGAACCTTTTTTTTTAAACTTTGCCGACCGAAATAAAATCCTAGAAAAAAAGCTAAAAATGCCAAAACAATTTTTTCACCGTCTAAATAAAATATTTAGAACAAGATGAACATTTTCTTGGCCCTAAAATGCAATTTTGAAAAACATGCAATTTTTCTAATGCAAATAAAATCCGAATAAAATCAAATAAAAATCAATTTAATGATTTTAATATTATTCCTCCAATATTTCATTTATTTTGGGAGAAGTCATATTATCTCCTCTCTTTAATTTTTAATGTGAAATATTTTTCGGAGAGAAATAATTAAAATCAAATCCTCTTTTCATTATTTGATAAAAGAATCAAATATGAGGACCGGGAAATCCTCAACTCTCTCCGAGGGTCCTTGAGCTGCTTAGGATTTCGAGGATTACGGAACGGAAAAGCAATAAAACATGATATGCATGGATGATCTATGTATAACATTCCAAATTGAAAATTTGGGATGTTACAAACCTACCCCCCTTAAGATGAATCTCGCCCTTGAGATTCGGGTTGGCTAGAAAATAGGTATGGGTGGTCCTTGCGGAGATCATCCTCTCGTTCCCAGGTAGCTTCATCCTCGGTATGGTGGCTCCACTGAACTTTACAAAACATGATAACCATACTGCGGGTAACTCTGCTGGCAAACTCAAGAATCTTAACTGTCTTCTCCTCGTAAGTCAAATCACTGTCCAACTGAATCGCCTCCAAGGGTACGGTATCTCTTAATGGTATTTCCGCCATCTCAGCATGACACTTCTTCAGCTGTGAAACGTGGAACACATCATGGACTCCTGACAATCCCTCAGGTAACTCCAACTTGTAGGCGACTTCTCCCATCCGTTCCAAAATGCGATACGATCCTACAAATCTCGGGGCTAACTTTCCTTTAACTCTAAAACGTTTCACTCCTCGCAAGGGCGATACTCGCATATATGCTCTATCTCCAATTTCGTAGGTTACCTCCTTGTGTTTTGAGTCTGCATAACTCTTCTGCCTGGACTGAGCAATCTTCAGTCGGTCTCGGATCAGTTTTACCATCTCCTCAGATTCTTTAATCAAGTCTGGTCCAAACAACTGTCGGTCTCCTACCTCATCCCACAACAACGGTGTTCTGCACCCGCATCCATACATTGCTTCAAACGGTGCCATCTTCAAGCTGGCTTGGTAGCTATTATTATATGAGAACTCTGCATACGGCAAATTGTCATCCCAACTAGATCCAAAATCTAGCACACAGGCTCTCAACATGTCCTCCAAAATTTGATTGACTCTCTCAGTCTGTCCATCTGTCTGCGGGTGAAATGATGTACTGAACTCCAATCTCGTTCCCAAAGTCTGGTGTAACTGATGCCAAAACTTTGAAGTAAATTGTGTTCCTCGATCCGATACGATGGTCCTCGGAACTCCATGCAGACATACGATTTTGGACATATAGATATTGGCCAACCTTGCACTTGTATAGGTGGTTTTCACTGCGATGAAGTGAGCTACTTTGGTCAAACGATCAACTACTACCCATATGGAATCATATCCTGCTTTAGTCCTGGGTAATCCGGTGATAAAGTCCATGCCAAATTTATCCCACTTCCATTCGGGTATCGGCATAGGCTGTAACAGTCCTGCTGGCTTCTGATGTTCTGCCTTAACTCTCTGACATACATCACATATGGCTACATACTCGGCAATATCCTTCTTCATACCAGTCCACCAGAAATGTTCCTTCAAATCCAAATACATCTTGGTGTTTCCGGGGTGTATCGAGTATGGTGAGTCATGGGCCTCTTGAAGTATTAACTTCCTGATCTCCTAGTTGTTGGGCACATAAACTCGGTCCTCAAACCATAGGGTATCGTGCTCATCCTCATGAAAACCTTTGGCCTTTCCTTTGCCCATATTCTCCTTTATCTCGGCAATCTCTTTATCATCTTTCTGAGCTTCCCGAATCGTGTCCAGCAATGTCGACTGAACCTCCATGGTGGCAATGAACCTTCTAGGTACAATCTCTAACCGAAGTTCCATGATGTCCTTTGCTAATTCCTTCGGCAGTCCTTTACTTTCAAGGATATTAGCATAACTCTTCCGACTCAATGCGTCTTCTACGACATTGGCCTTTCCTGGATGATAGTGTAGCTTCATGTCATAATCCTTTATAAGCTCCAACCATCTCCTCTGCCTAAGGTTCAGCTCCTTCTGGGTGAAGATGTACTTCAAACTCTTGTGATCCGTGTACACATCACAACGGTTTCCAATAAGGTAATGTCTCCAAGTCTTCAACGCATGCACTACGGCTGCTAGCTCCAAATCATGCGTGGCATAATTCAACTCATGAGGTTTTAGTTGTCGTGAGGCATACGAAACAACTCTTCCGTCCTGCATAAGCACACATCCAAGTCCTAAGCGAGAGGCGTCGCAATACACTTGGAACTCCTTATGTATATCTGGCAGTACTAGCACTGGGGCTGTAGTCAAACGTTTCTTCAACTCCTGGAAACTTGCTTCACAATCTTCTGTCCATTTAAACTTGGTATCCTTCTTCAACAGTTCAGTCATTGGTTTTGCAATCTTGGAAAAATTCTCAATGAATCTCCGGTAGTATCCTGCGAGTCCAAGAAAACTGCGGATCTCGCTAACTGAGGTGGGTGCCAACCATTCAGTGACTGACTGAACCTTGCTGGGGGTCTACTGCTATACCTTCTCCTGATATAACATGTCCAAGGAATCCGACTTCCTTCAGCCAAAACTCGCATTTGCTAAACTTAGCATACAACTGGTGTTCCCTGAGCTTCTCGAGAACTAAACGCAAATGCTCTTTGTGCTCCTCCTCGTTCTTCGAGTATACCATGATATCATCAATAAACACCACAACAAACTTGTCCAAATACTCCATGAACACCTTGTTCATCATGCTCATGAAATAGGCAGGGGCGTTAGTCAGTCCAAACGACATGACCGTGTACTCGTATAATCCATATCGCGTTGTGAACGCCGTCTTTTGTATGTCCTTCTCTCGTATCTTCAACTGATGATACCCCGATCGCAAATCGATCTTGAAAACACTTTAGCTCCTTGCAACTGATCAAACAGATCGTTGATCATCGGCAGTGGGTACTTGTTCTTAATCGTCACTTCATTCAATGCTCGATAATCAACAACCATCCTCAGGGATTTATCCTTCTTCTCAACCAAAAGTACTGGGGCTCCCCAAGGTGATGAACTTCTTCGGATATATCCTTTCTCCAATAACTCCTTGATCTGTTTCTTAATTTCTTCCAGATCATTTGCGGGCATCCGATAGGGTCTCTTGGATATTGGTCCTGTTCCTGGTAACAGCTCTATCAAAAACTCAATATCTCTGTCCGTGGCATGCCTGGTAACTCCTCTGGGAAAACATCCGGGTAATCCTTCACTACAGGCATTTCCTCCTGAACAACTCCCGTAAGGGCATTCACTTGACTCCTCCTAGGCACATGCCTAGATACATACTTAATCCTTCTTCCTTCCGGGGTGGTGAGATAAATCGACTTACTAGCACAGTCAATGCTTCCTCCAAACTTTGACATCCAGTCCATACCCAATATCACATCCAATCCTTGTGACTCCAAGATAATTAGGTCGGACGGAAAAACATGTGTACCAATGGTTAAGGGTATCTGGTCACACCATCGGCTAGCCATATACTCTGCTCCGGGTGAACTCACTAAAAGAGGGGTCCTAAGGGTTTGGGTTGGTAGTTTAAACTTATCCACGAATCCCCTTGATATGTATGAATGCGATGCACCAGTATCGAAAAGAACAAGAGCGGTAAATGACTTAACCAAAAACTTACCTATTACCGCGTCCGGCTGCTCTTCAACCTCCTCCACGTTAACGTGGTTCACTTGTCCTTTGTTGAATGGATTGGGCTTCTTCCCAGTGCTTCCATTTCCGTTTCCATTCCTTCCTTCGGGGCAATCATTGGCATAGTGCCCTGTCTTCCCGCACTTAAAACAGGTAACCTGACTTAAGTCTCTTTTAGCGGGAGTGGACGGGTTGGAGCGGTTCTGATTGTTGTTAGCTCTGTTCCCATTCCCATTCTTAGCACCACTGTGGTTGTGTGATCCTCCTCCAGTGTGGTTGTGACCTCCATGGTTGTGAACAAGTCCTCCCGTGTTCGGGGTTATGCGAGGCTTCTGCTGAGCTCCTGAGTTATACTTCCCTTGTCCATACTTTCTCTTGCGGCTCTCAATCTGCTGTTGTTTCCCTTCAATCATAAGAGCCTTATCTACCAACTCCTGGTACTTGTTGAAGGTTGCTACCATCAACTGCATGCTCATCTCATCATTAAGCCCTTCCATAAACTTCTCCTGCTTCACAGCATCTGTGGCCACATCATTAGGGGCGTAGCGAGATATCTTGCTAAACTCATCCACGTACTGAGCCACAGTACGGTTCCCCTGGCGTAGGTTGCGGAACTCCCGCTTCTTCATTTGCATAGCTCCAGTGGAGACATGGGCTGTGCGGAAAGCTTGCTGAAACTGGTCCCAAGTGACATTGGCTATAGGAAAAGTGGCTGTGTAATTCTCCCACCATGAGGATGCTGGTCCATTCAATTGATGTGCGGCAAAGCGCACTCTCTTAGCATCTGTGCAACCTGCGGTGGTCAATTCCCTTCCAATACAGCGTAGCCAATCATCAGCAACTATAGGCTCGGTGCTACTGGAAAAGACCGGTGGTTGTAACCTTAGAAAACGGGCTAGGTTGTCCACTGGCGGTGGTTTGTTGTTGTTATTGTTGTTGTTGTTGTTGTTGTTGTTGCCCTGGTTCTGAACTAGCAATTGCATCAAGGCATTCTGCTGCTGGATCAACTGGGTGAGCTCCGGTGTGAAGGCAAAACCGGTGTCATGTCTCGGAGGCATCTGAGGGGTTTAGATGGGAGAGATTTAGAATAGAAGAGGTCTAATGAGAGAACACTACCCATATGCACATGAGACAAACACAATCATTTCACTCAATTAATCAAGCAAGGGCATACAAACGGTCTAGAACTATCGCAAAAGTGCTCACTACTACTATATACATGGGAGAAATACTACTAATATACGGTAGTCATCTAGAAATTTTGATCGGTGGAAGACTCCATGATGTCTGCTCCAGCTTCGTCTTCAAAGCCATCATCACTAGGGTCAGTGTCGGTGTCATCGATGATTATGTAGTCCTCGGGGCGTATTTCCTTGGGTTCTTCTTCTTCTTCTATTGGTGCTGGTCCTCCCATGAATACTCCGATCTTCTTGACTAAGTCGTCATTCTTCTCTAGTAGGGTCTTGATTTCCTCCTCATATCCATCGCGGGTAAACTTGAGTTCTTCCTCCAGCTCGATGATCCTAGTCTTCTCCTTCTTCAAGTCCATCATGTCCGCTCACATCTGGTTCTCCTGACGTTGAATGTGCTGGTTTAACTCTTGGATGAAAGCCGCAATGGATCTATCCTTCCTGGTGTTGATTACTTCCCATTGCTCATCTCGGCGCCCACATATTTAGTAAATAGTGTCCTTAAGCTCCCTGTTGTAAACTTCTCCAATGCGTCACATGGTGATGTGAGCTGCCATACTCTTTCCTAAACTCCAGGTTGGTGCGTCGAAGGAAAATTCTATGGGTTTAGAAGTTGGCGAGAACGTCCTTCCTGGAACTTGTACTTGAATCATCCAGTGCTCCTCTTCAGGTAAAGTGGCGTTGTACGTCCCGGTGAAGCTTGGTATTCCAATGTTCAAGTATCTAGTGACTTCCTTCAAGTGGTGTCCAACAGGTGTGTATTCATCCGGTTGTGCAAACTTGTTCTTCATCTCCGTCATCCTAAAGAGTAGAAAATGGAGAGGAGTCAGAAATGAGAAGAGAAGTGAGACCTAGGGTTTATCTTAGTGGTCGTGTCCTACACTCAGCGTGTGCTCTGATACCATCTTGTAGCGACCCGACCTCAGATGGTCAAGTCTCTGTGCTTCAGTGTCATCCCTGGATCGGTAATGCTGACACACACAGTACTCAGAGGATTTATAACAGAGTAGCAATCACACACTATTACATCGAATGTCTCCAAAGAGAACTTATTACAATAATATGGCTTAAGGCCATCTAATGCGATAACAGCGGAAGGCTTGGAAGATAAGGTGAGTCCATCAACTCCAACGGCATAGCTGAGCTGCACGGCAACGACCTAACGAACCTTACTCCTCGTCTGAAAAGTCTGCAACATAATACGTTGCAGCCCGAAAACGGGTCAGCACATGGAATATGCTGGCAATATAACACAGTACAGCAGAAACAGAATAATGCTATCACTACATGCATATATGGCTGGTGGAAAGCTGTATGGTTGTAGTTTTGCGAAAAGCCAATTTTTCCCTACAACAAGGAATAGATTTTAATTTACTATCATGGTGGTTGAAACATCATTGAGAAGGTATCCCCAACTCAATCCCAATTAAAGTGATTAACATCCCAACAGTATTAATTAAGCATGGTGAGATACATGTGATAACCCAAGTACTAGATACTCAAGAATTGTCCATAACCGGGGACACGGCTAACCATGATTAGATTGTACACTCTGCAGAGGTTTGTGCACTTTTCCCCACAAGACTCGATCGCCTCCGTTGGATTTCTCGCACTACATGGTGTTTGAGAAACGGATGACCGAGACACAGTCTTTCAAAAACGTTAACTCTCTACTCCGGGTAGACCATACCAAACCTACAAAACCCACTACCTGCTGATCTACCTCTTCAAGAGCTTCACGTAACTTACTCAACTATGCTAGAGCCCATAATAGCTTGTGGCTGCACACGGAAGTTTCTAGCATGAATCATCTCAGTTCCCTTTGAGCCTGGGTGGCGGTCCATAGGAAGATCACACGGGTACCCCGGGATTTCCAAAAAAAACAGACAACACTGGGTTCCCCAGGTGCCTCAATCCACCCAGTTGTTTGATTAAGTTGCCACCTTAAGTTGAACCATTAATTAACAATCTCACATCTGACATGAATTTCACTCAAACCCAAACCACGTCTACGAGCATAGCATAGCAATATAAGCAATACGTAGAAGTAACTCCCAAGGGTTTGAATGTAACAGGGCAATAGGTTCTACCTCAGCAACTACTTCCCAACCCACAAGTTAATGACATCCTAATCATGCAATGTTTGAGGATTGGAACTAATGCATAAAAACTGGGTAATAATGGGATATGATCAAAGTGTTACTTGCCTTGCTGACGATCCGTGAATCCTAGAGACTCGTAGTAACACGCTTCGCACTCCGGAAATTCTATCGCAAGCAAACAATAACATACATAAGTAACAAGCAACGATGCACAAGCAAAACTCAAATAAGAGAGGTTGACCAGAAAGTTCAAATTAAGAACTCCGGTTCGCAAAAAGAATCAAAACAAACGGAGCAACGAAACTCAAATGGCGAAAGAAAGAAGCTTCATTTACTAATCTGAAACTAGGTCAAATTTTACAGTAGCAAAAACATGTTTGAGTTGGTTAAACGGAAAGAGGGTTTCGAGACGAAACTCCAGGCGCTTGAATCGCCTAATTCCATTAAACGAGCGAAAAGATAAACAGAAACTAAGATCGGATCAGAAATCACGATCAGAAAAATCGCAGAATAAATCTGATAAAAGAAAACTCACGAACAGACTAAGGAATGAGCGTTCGTTAGCTGTAACTAACGGGCGAAAACCGTTCGTTAAAACGAACGTACGGACGAATGTCCGCTAACTGGCAGAACCGAGAAAAAATGGCGAATCCGGAAAAAACAGATCTAGGGTTTGTGGAAAAAAACCGAACGGTTTTTATAAAAAAACCGGCGGCGGGGCGCGGCGGCTACCTCCGGCGAGAGAGCTCCGGCGAGGCGGGGCAGCGGCTCGCGATGACGGCGGGGCTTGGCGGCGGCGGCGGCTGCGGACGACAGTGTTGGCGGCGGTGGTGGTGTTGGGGCAGGGGTGGCGGCGTATATAAAGGGGCGGGGTGGCGACTTGGAGGAGGGGGCAAGGCGCAGCGGAGGCGGAGTCCAACTCGGAGTTCGGAGCGGCGGCGGCCTGGCGCGGCTGGGCCTTAGGCCCAGTGGGTGCGGAACCTTTTAAAAAAAAAACTTCGCCGACCGAAATAAAATCCTAGAAAAAAATAAATAAATAAAAACCTAAAA
Source organism: Triticum aestivum (assembly GCF_018294505.1). Lineage (NCBI taxonomy): Eukaryota > Viridiplantae > Streptophyta > Magnoliopsida > Poales > Poaceae > Triticum > Triticum aestivum. The sequence continues at coordinate 26,285,446 of NC_057800.1, read as the reverse complement.
ATGCCAAAACAATTTTTTCACCGTCTAAATAAAATATTTAGAACAAGATGAACATTTTCTTGGCCCTAAAATGCAATTTTGAAAAACATGCAATTTTTCTAATGCAAATAAAATCCGAATAAAATCAAATAAAAATCAATTTAATGATTTTAATATTTTTCCTCCAATATTTCACTTATTTTGGGAGAAGTCATATTATCTCCTCTCTTTAATTTTTAATGTGAAATATTTTTCAGAGAGAAATAATTAAAATCAAATCCTCTTTTCATTATTTGATAAAAGAATCAAATATGAAGACCGGGAAATCCCCAACTCTCTCCGAGGGTCCTTGAGCTGCTTAGGATTTCGAGGATTACGGAACGGAAAAGCAATAAAACATGATATGCATGGATGATCTATTTATAACATTCCAAATTGAAAATTTGGGATGTTACATTCTACATCAACACCATAGCCCCTTCGATGAAGTGTGAGTAGTTCACCTCAGACCTACGGGTCCATAGTTAGTAGCTAGATGGCTTCTTCTCTCTTTTTGGATATCAATACAATGTTCTCCCCCTCTCTTGTGGAGATCTATTCGATGTAATCTTCTTTTTGCGGTGTGTTTGTTGAGACCGATGAACTGTGGGTTTATGATCAAGTCTATCTATGAATAATATTTGAATCTTCTCTCGATTCTTTTATGTATGATTGGTTATCTTTGCAAGTCTCTTCGAATTATCAGTTTGGTTTGGCCTACTAGATTGATCTTTCTTGCAATGGGAGAAGTGCTTAGCTTTGGGTTCAATCTTGCGGTGTCCTTTCCCGGTGACAGTAAGGGCAGCAAGGCACGTATTGTATTGTTGCCATCGAGGATAACAAGATGGGGTTTTCTTCATATTGCATGAGTCTATCCCTCTACATCATGTCATCTTGCTTAAGGCCTTACTCTGTTTTTAACTTAATACTCTAGATGCATGCTGATAGCGGTCGATGAGTGGAGTAATAGTAGTAGATGCAGGCAGGAGTCAGTCTACTTGTCTCGGACGTGATGCCTATATACATGATCATACCTAGATATTCTCATAACTATGCTCAATTCTGTCAATTGCTCAACAGTAATTTGTTCACCCACCGTAGAATACTTATGCTCTTGAGAGAAGCCACTAGTGAAACATATGGCCCCGGGTCTATCTTTATCATATTGATGTCCTACTACTTAGTTATTTCCTTTGCTATTTACTTTACCTTTATTTTACTTTGCATCTTTTATCATAAAAATACCAAAAATATTATCTTATCATATCTATCAGATCTCACTCTCGTAAGTGGCCCTATAGGGATTGACAACCCCTATCTGCGTTGCTTGCGAGGATTTATTTGTTTTGTGCAGGTGCGAGGGACTCGCGCGTAGCCTCCTACTGGATTGATACCTTGGTTCTCAAAAACTGAGGGAAATACTTACGCTACTTTGCTGCATCATCCCTTCCTCTTCGGGGAAAACCAACGTAGTGCTCAAGAGGTAGCAGTGTTGATGCTCCATAACACAGAAGGTAATTCCTCCACCCAACAGCCTGGTGTCCGCTTTAAAGGAACCATAAGACGGGGTGAGGGAGTCCTGGATTAGGGGGGCTCGGGACAGCCGGACTATATCCTTTGGTCGGACTATTGGACTATAAAGATACAAGATTGAAGACTTCGTCCCGTGTCCGGATGGGACTCTACTTGGCGTGGAAGGCAAGCTAGGCAATACGAATATGGATATCTCCCCCTTTGTAACAGACCTTGTGTAACCCTAGCCCCCCTCCGGTGTCTATATAAACCAGAGGGTTTTAGTCTGTAGGACAACATACAATCATACCATAGGCTAGCTTCTAGGGTTTAGCCTCTCTGATCTCATGGTAGATCAACTCTTGTAATAATCATAACATCAAGAACAATCAAGCAGGACGTAGGGTATTACCTCCATCGAGAGGGCCCGAACCTGGGTAAAACATCGTGTCCCCTGCCTCCTGTTACCATCGTCCTTAGATGCACAGTTCGGTACCCCCTACCCGAGATCCGTCAGTTTTGACACCGACATTGGTGCTTTCATTGAGAGTTCCACTGTGTCGTCACCATAAGGCTCGATGGATCCTCCGATCATCGCTAGCGATGCGGTCCAGGGTGAGGCTTTCCTCCCCCGGACAGATCTTCATATTCGATGGCTTGGCACTGCGGGCCAATTCGCTTGGCCATCTGGAGCAGATTGAGAGCTACGCCCCTGGCCATCAGGTCAGATTTGGAAACTTGAACTACACGGCCGATATCCATGGAGATTTGATCTTCGACGGATTCAAGCCCATGGCGGACGCGCCGCACAGTCACGACGAGCAAGACGTAAGTCTACCGTCGAACAGTGTTCGGGAGATTGCATCCGCAGCTACTCCGTCCTTTAATCTGGAGCAAGTCGCGCCATCCGAGAGCGGAGGGACGGACCCTGCCATGGAGGCCGCACTCTCAGCGGCGATAGAGTCGGATACTGACTTCACCCCTTACAAGAGACGTGTTGCCAAACCACTGGATTCATCCTCGGCCACGGACTCCGAGTGTCGGTGTACAAAAAGAGGAGTACACTTTTTGTACCCCTATAACTGTGCACGGGCAGTCTGAGCCGCGGGCACCACCACACCAAGCAAGGCAAGGGAGGTGAGCCAGGGTAAGACCAAAGCTCAAGAGAACTAGAACGACACCAAGGCCAAGACCACGAAGAGCAAAGGGAACGAAGCGGACTCCCCCAGCAAGATCCTTGCCGGGGGACAGTTCTAGCAGCCCCGGCAAGACCCTTGCCGCGGCAACTCATCCCACGCCTACGGAGCAAGTCACCCTTGAGTCCACTGCCCCCAAAGGGCAAGGATTCGGGAGACATCCCCGTGGCGGCATGCAGATCTTCGTGAAGACATTCAAGATCAGATACGCACTAAGGAGACGACAACCCTTGGCGGGATCCCAGCCGAGGAAGCCCCCGGCAAGCGCCTTGCAGGGGATGATAGCAGGCACCTCGGCAAGACCCTTGCCGGGGCCCCGGCAAGGCCCTTGCCGAGGACACTCACAGGGCCACCATTAGGCCCACACCGACTAAACCTCCACCACCGCATGCATGCAGCTGCCGACCCAACCAGCTCGGCAGGCACCTGCGTGGCGGCATGCAGATCTTCGTGAAGACCCACCACTACGCCACCCCAGTTGCCTGCCTACCTACGTGGCATCGCAGGCATCGCTGGCCAGGGCGCGTGTCGACGCAAGAAGGAGCGGCGACGGACGAGACAGGTTTCTCCCCCGTCCCCGATAAAGCAAGGACACCTAAGCAAGATGCATTAAATGCGCCTTGTCATGTAATGCGAGGGATAACCTCGCATCACTGTACCCTTTCCACCTCCTGTGTGCCACTGTGGCATCCCCTTTTTTCTATAAAATGAGGCCCAAGGCGACCAGGAGGAGGATTCAGCTTTTTGGAGCTCATCACGCCCCATAGCTAGCTCAAGAACACCGATATACAATCCACCAAAGCAGGAGTAGGGTTTTACGCATCCTTGCGGCCGAACCTGGGTAAAAAACTGTGGGCTACCTGTTAGATCCGCTCTTCCCACGACCCCGCGCCCCGCTAACCGTAGTAGGGATTCTTGTGATCCCATAGGTGTCGTTCCGCACCAACATCTTCGGCGCGCCAGGTAGGGGGGGCGCAGTTGTGAGAATCGGCTTTAGCAGTTAGTTCGGCGCTTCTTCATCATCATGGCGCCCAAGAAGAAGACGACGGTGGCGGTTGGCCAGTCGGAAGCCGGACAACCCGTCCCGACGCGGGCGAGCAGCGGACCGGTCACAGAGAGGACCCGGGGCGCTGCTCGCGAACACCAACACCATCCCAGCAGCCAGAGTTTGGGAGGCGGCGATGTTTGCGCCTGGTAGCGGGCCACACGTCGCCAAATCCAAAGGCGGAGCCAAGTCCTTCGCGG